>NW_024097008.1:0-161697 GCF_016545835.1 Crotalus tigris
GTTACAGTGGGAATAAAAGCAAAAAAATATGAATAATTAAAAACAGAAGTAGCATAGTGGTTATCGCTATCATTACTATCTAGAGATAATCACTATACTGCTTCTGTTTTTAATTTTGTCATTTTTGGCTACAGTATTGGCAGAATTGTCGCCATCCATAAAGGGAGTCACACTGCAATAATCGACTCCTTTTCTGCTTCAGTTCCTTGAATATGCTTCTTCCAAGTTCATGGCTTACACAGTTCCAGAACTACCACCCAGCATCTGCTTTGTTTAGCATTTTAGTCTATTTGGCAATATAAAGGCTGGAGAGTTGCTTAAGGATCAGTGAGGAACAACTGAAAGTAGAGAGTTCTGGAGTTGTTTTTTCCCTCTTCCCAGGATCTATTCTTTGAGATCATTACTTTTGCTTCCTGGATTCCTTTGGGTCACCAAACTGAGAAAACTTCATAAAAACAAATAATAAGTTTTCTTGCTTGGGTTATTGCAGTCGCTCATCTGTAAACAAACAAAACAATAAAAAGCAGTGCTAGAAAAATTTGCAGAATAACTCCAGCTGTAATAATTAATCTTTTGTTTTCCCTTGTTTTTTTTCCAGCAATCCGAATAAGGCACCTGCCATTTCAATAACAATAATTTTATGATAGCATTATTACTATCTTACCAAAAAGGTTCAAACTGTATTTTTAAAGGTTTGCTTGGACTGTATGTTTTTTTTGAAAAAACAAACATAAAAGACATATGAGGCCAATGCATAGCATTGAAACAATCTATTGTGTGTGTTCTCAAAAAAAAAAAAAAAAATCAAGAACAATTGATGAAGTGCTTTATTACAAATGCAGAAAAAGTGGCTTTTTCAGTTAGTTTCAGTAAGTCAAATGAGTTGAAGTTTGGATCGAAATGGTGAGCTTTCATTGTTTCTGTTGTTATTAGTCTGTGATAATTGCTTTTATTGTTCTTTGTATTTGTCCTACTAGATGCAGGATCCATTTGTTTGCTTAGTTTACATAATACATAATAATGCATAATACAACAATGGAATATATTTTGCATTTGACCTGTTGCAGAGCCTGGTACTGATTAGGGTGGAGAAGGAGTGATTGGCTAAGATTGCCAAGCTGGCTTCTATGCCTAAGGGAGGACTAGAATCTAGATTTCCCCATTCCTACTGCAGTACCATAACCCACTACATCAGACATGTCAAACTCGTGACGTCACATGACATCGCGCAACGTATCGTAGCTTTTTCGCCATTGCCAGCAATGGGGTGGGTGCGGCTCCGGTATGATGAAACTGGCCCGTGTGCCAGCAGTTTGACACCCCTGCACTACATGTTTATGTTTAACATGTTTTAAATGTTTTCTCCTCAAGCTGATGCCTTCTAGTTGTACTGGACTTCATCTCACCTGATTCTGAATTAAAATGCGCCAGACTGGGAAAACTGCAGACCAAAATCCCCCCCCCAAAAAAAGGTTTTAAAATGTGATTTTTAAAATAAATATTTTAGAAATATTAACAAGGTGACTTTGAAAGGGGTTGAATCTGCAACAAAAAATGAAAGCAGAGGCTATGGCTATATCTGTATCAAAATGGGAAAGGTAGTAATTTATATGAGGGAAGGTTGTGAGAGGTGTCTAAAAATCAGGATGGCAATCACAACCATGTAGTTGAAGTCTTGCCCCTTTTATACTTGTTTCACAATTCAGTTGTGTGGTTTTAGATGTTATCTTGACTTTTTGACCCTCTCCATGTGGACTCCCTTGATTTATTCACAATAACAAAAAGTTTTGTTTTATATATGACAATTGCAGCAAGACATTTATATGGGCAGAACTGGAAAAATATAAATTCCCACAAATAAATACTGGATGGTGAAACTAATGGAACTGGCAGGGATAGCAAAACTGACTATTTTGATGAAATATAAAATGAAAGATAAAAGTTTATTTGACTTTGTTTCTATATGGAGACCATACATGGACTTCTTGATTGAGAAAGATAAAAACGTGGTTTTGGTTTTAGGGTTTGATAATTAGGTTTCTAATTTATTATCATTATAAAATATTGTGTATTATTACTAGGTGTATATATTTAATTTAGAGTAAGAGGCTATTTTATTACATATTTGTATCTGTACTGAAGAAAGTTGGAAGTTAATTTTTTTTGCATACTCTTTTCTTTTTTCTTTCACTTTTTCACTTTTTCTCTCTTTGATCCCTCCTCCCCTTTGTTAATCTTTTATGGTTTCCTTATTTGTATTTTATCTTTCTTTGAAGCTTAATAAAATTGGTTAAAAAATAGTAACAAAATAGGAAATAATCCCCATTTTTGCAAGGTGAGTGCCACTGTCTTTCTCTTTACTGGTAAAAATAAGAATGTGATTTAAGGGTCAAAGACACAGGAGAATCAGACTTATCCAAATATTACACTTTGCTAGTTCTCTTTAAAATCTGACAACAAAAATAGCTTGATTTGCCACCTGGAAATCCTAATAGAGAATTATTTTTTCAGAAGTAAAGACAAAGTTAGTTTTAGAGGTGATTTATACTGAAATGCTGGAGCATCTGTGTGTCATGCAAAACATCCCTTACCCTTTCCAAGACAGATGGATTTTAATTCCAGGTACGTGGTGACCCTCAACAATAATTTCTATTTCTTTGCCACCACTAACCCTCTGGCTAAATGTGCCAAGAGTTTTAGAAATTGTTTTTTTTCTGAGTTACTGGTGCAATAAACTTTACTTTTAAATTTTTTAGGCACCCATAGTTTATCATCAAAACTATATTAAACTTTCAGAGGTAATGCCAGGCAGGTATTTTATGCTACTGAAATTCATGGCAGTAAAAGGCCCAGTGGGAGCTGATTCATTTTAAAAAAAAACTTGCAGCACATGTGCCTTTAGAAGCGACTGATCCTCACAAAAGAATATATGCTCTGAGGCCAATTTCTACAAAGCAGATGCCCGCCTCTCAGACAAAGTCCCCAATGAAAAAAATACACCACTAATTGCAATGTTTTTCTATAGTTCTTTTTGAAGAAATGTCACAGAGTGAAGGCCTCATGGAATACAAGGTTTGTTCAGTCCCTGAGATGGAGAATTGTTAAGATGCATTGCCTAAAGATTCACAGAGAAAAGGTTACTGCAGCTGTTATACATGGCCCATCTGTCTGTCTGTCTGTCTGTCTGTCTGTCTGTCTCTCTCTCTCTCTCTCTCTCTCACACACACACACACACACACAGTGTTATCATACAATTATGAAAACCTATCACAGATTATTCCTCTAATATTTCTTTGCAAGTCTGAATTTTGGGTTATAGCACGGGTGTCAAACTCGATCGCGTCACGTGACAAATAATGATGTATCATGACCTTTTTTGCCTTTGTGGAGCTAGGTTGGGCATGGCCTCTGTGTGACGCATCTGGCCCACAGGTTGCCAGTTTGACACTCCAGGGTTAAAGCCACTCTTCACATAAACCCAAACCTAGCTGGCAATTCTCAAAATGCTTTCCTCAGAATCATAATCCTCTGAAACTCTGCCAATATGAATCTGGAGTTATAATATATTGTTGGAAAATTACAAGTTTTCCAGTGCCTTCCCATTTCTGTGTCTCCTGCATCTCCTGGAATGCTGCTGTATACTATTAAAGCTTTCCAAGTAAACACAGATGCTAATATTGTCAGCCACCTGTCTTTTGGGCATTTTTGGCTGTTCCTTTAAATGTCACAAAATAGTTTACTGTATTCTCTTCATCTTTTAAAAGATAGGTATTAATCTGGGATGTGTCTAGTTTTGTACAGTTGTAGCCCAGTTTATTATTTCTTGGTCTTAATTCTGTGGACAATTTTGAATGGTTGCAAATTCCACGACCATCTTTCCTGCATCTATATTTTTCCTATATTTTCAACTTCCCCAAACACTGTTGGAAGCATCATTCACCACTGTATTGCATACTAGTAAATTGTGAATAAAATGTGTTGCATACTAATAAATTATGAATAAATGACTCAAACAAAATCTGGCACTGTGTCATTAATAAGTTAATAGCAAAATTAAAAACATACTATCAAAAATCTGCAGGCTATGAACAATTATGGTGATGTAAAGGCTGTCATTTATATTGTGTCAGGTCAAGAAAATAGTAAAAAAAAAAACCCAGGGGGGAGGTCAGTTGAGAGAACATGTATACATTTAAGCATCATGACCAGATTCAAGACTACACACACTCTGCCAGAGAGAAGTTCCCTGAAAATGGGCTCCAGTATAAGTCCAAAAACTCAGAAGACAAAACCGCTGATCCTAGTGACTGACCCAGATTGGACCCTGTAAGATTGTTGCTAGACATGCTGGACATACTAAAATTCTATCATTATAAACTAGACTTTCCGAGGTGGCGCAGCAGTTAGAGTGCAGTACTGCAGGCCACTTTAGCTGACTGTGTTCAGCAGGTCAGCGGTTCAAATCTCACCGGCTCAAGGTTGACTCAGCCTTCCATCCTTCCGGGGTAGGTAAAATGAGGACCCAGATTGTTGGGGGCAATGTAAATATATATATATATATATATATATATGGCAAGAAATAAAATGATCACCAGGATAATAAAAGTATAAAATTTATTTAAAAAGCGCCTAGCTTTCGCCGTCACCTGCCGGCATCCTCAGGGCTAGTGCGCCAGGGAGTGAGAATCGCTTTTAAAGGTGTGTCAAAGTCTGCGCGCGACTCCTCAGCCTCGTCATCGGGCCCAATTGGTATGACTGCGCACAAATGGTCTGTTCTTTCCTATTGATTTCAATTGCGTGTTTATCATCGTCCATCCTTCTTTCTCTTGGTCTTAAGGTGGGTGGGTAAATGTCTCTCTTGTTATTGTGGTCCCTATGTTTTAACCTTTCCTCCCCGGGTTCGGATGGTAATACACATTTCATGTTTGTTTTATAACTCTCCTTTGTCCCATTGTTCTTCCTACGGTAAGTTTTTCCTTTGATTTCAACACTTTCACTTCTTATGCAGACGTCATCTGGATGATCTTGCAAGTCCTTCCAAAGTGGGTGCAAACCATCGGTGGTCTGGGGCTGGAGGGTAGATTGTTCAGTTGCGGGAGGAGGGGGTGGTTCTCTAGCTGCCATTGCGTCCAGCTGCTTAGCGCGTGCTATACAGTGTTTAGTCAGCCCGGGGGGGGTGATAAAATTGTGTTTTCGCTCGTCCCCCCTGGGTTCAGATGGCAATACACATCCCATCCCTGTCTTGCGCTCCCCCTTCATCCCATGGTTCCTCTTACAGAGGGCCCCTCCCTTAGCTTCATCACTTCTGCGAACCCCGTCTGAGCGATCTCGTGAGTCCCTCCGGGGTGGATGTAATTTGCTGACGATCTGAAGTTGGGGGCTAGATTGTTCAACCATGGGCGGGGGAGGTGGTTCCTTGGTCGCCACTGCGCACAGCTGTCTTATACGCCCACTGCTGCGGGTGATCGGTCCGGGGAGGGTAATAGTGGGATCATGTTCCATTTGATCATCGCAGCGTCTCCCTTCGATTCGCCTCCTCCCTTTTACATCGTTGTTATCTATACGAGTCCTCCGGAATTCTCCGGGATGCGCAGACGGGGGGTGTGATGGTCCGATCTCCTGTATTTTCTCCCCCTCTCCAATACCGTTCGTAGATCCACCTCCAGCTGCGCTCTCTCTATTACAGCGAGATACAGGCTATAATCTTACTGACGCAAGTGCACTTGATTTTATAGCAGCGTTAGAGCCTGCCTTACTCCGCATGGGAGCAGGAGAGGAGACCAAGAATTTGGTCAGGCAGCAGGTCACAAGCCTTGTCATGAGCCACAGACGCTACCAAACACTGTCAGCCAAAGAAAGAGTAGCCCTGAGCCAGCTTAGAAAGGATGACACTATTGTCATCCTCCCAGCTGATAAGGGGAGGGCAACTGTTGTCTTAGATAAAGAGGTGTAAATAAGTAAAGCTTTAGAACTACTCCAAGATAGTGCTGCCTACAGAGTTGTTAATAGAGACCCCTCCACCACGTTAAGGAATTATACCAACAAGCTCCTTGATGGCCTAAAACGCAATGGGAGAATGGGGGAGGACGTATTAAGGAAGGTATGCCCTGGCGACTCAGCGCTCGCCAGATTCTATGGCTTACCAAAGGTGCATAAACCTGACGTTCCCCTGCGCCCCATTGTTGCATTCAGAGGCACACCCACCTATGAATTGGCCAAGTGGCTGAGCACACGCATCGGCCACTTGACAGATAATAGCAACACTACTGTGAGATCGGCAGAAGAATTCCTCAGTAAAATCAAGACCCTGAAGGTGGAAAAAGATGAACTCATGGTCTCCTTTGATGTAGTCTCCCTGTTCACTTCCATCCCGCAGGAACTTGCTATTGCGGTGTTAAGGGACCGACTGAATCAGGGAGACCAGGGGTTACATCAAGACTCCCTCCAGACAGAAGATCTTATAAAATTAATGGGAGTCTGTCTTAATACTTATTTCACCTTTCAGGGCACGATATACGAACAGATTAAGGGAACCCCAATGGGGTCGCCGATCTCCAGTGTGATTGCGGAGGTGGTGCTTCAGCGGTTGGAACACATAGCGATGGCCCAGTACCAACCAAAATTTTGGGCCCGCTATGTGGACGACACGTTTGTTGTCATCAAGGAGCAGCACAAGACTGACTTTATGGGCATTCTGAATTCGGTATACCCAGACATCCGGTTCACTATGGAAGAGGAAAGTCAGGGCAGCTTAGCGTTTTTAGACGTATTGGTGCAGCGCCAAGTGGACGGATGTCTAACTACCAAGGTAGTTTGAGAGAGAAAGAACTACAGAGCGCAGCTGGAGGTGGATCTACGAACGGTATTGGAGAGGGGGAGAAAATACAGGAGATCGGACCATCACACCCCCCGTCTGCGCATCCCGGAGAATTCCGGAGGACTCGTATAGATAACAACGATGTAAAAGGGAGGAGGCGAATCGAAGGGAGACGCTGCGATGATCAAATGGAACATGATCCCACTATTACCCTCCCCGGACCGATCACCCGCAGCAGGGGGCGTATAAGACAGCTGTGCACAGTGGCGACCAAGGAACCACCTCCCCCGCCCATGGTTGAACAATCTAGCCCCCAACTTCAGATCGTCAGCAAATTACATCCACCCCGGAGGGACTCACGAGATCGCTCAGACGGGGTTCGCAGAAGTGATGAAGCTAAGGGAGGGGCCCTCTGTAAGAGGAACCATGGGATGAAGGGGGAGCGCAAGACAGGGATGGGATGTGTATTGCCATCTGAACCCACGGGGGACGAGCGAAAACACAATTTTATCACCCCCCCCGGGCTGACTAAACACTGTATAGCACGCGCTAAGCAGCTGGACGCAATGGCAGCTAGAGAACCACCCCCTCCTCCCGCAACTGAACAATCTACCCTCCAGCCCCAGACCACCGATGGTTTGCACCCACTTCGGAAGGACTTGCAAGATCATCCAGATGACGTCTGCATAAGAAGTGAAAGTGTTGAAATCAAAGGAAAAACTTACCGTAGGAAGAACAATGGGACGAAGGAGAGTTATAAAACAAACATGAAATATGTATTACCATCCGAACCCGGGGAGGAAAGGTTAAAACGTAGGGACCACCATAACAAGAGAGACATTTACCCACCCACCTTAAGACCAAGAGAAAGAAGGATGGACGATGATAAACACGCAATTGAAATCAATAGGAAAGAACAGACCATTTGTGCGCAGTCATACCAATTGGGCCCGATGACGAGGCTGAGGAGTCGCGCGCAGACTTTGACACACCTTTAAAAGCGATTCTCATTCCCTGGCGCACTAGCCCTGAGGATGCCGGCAGGTGACGGTGAAAGCTAGGCGCTTTTTAAATAAATTTTATACTTTTATTATCCTGGTGATCATTTTATTTCTTGCCATGAATATTCCCAGGATTCATGTTTTTAATCTTCTTAAACACACACACACACATATATATATATATATATATATATATATATATATATATATATATACATTGCTTACTGGTGTACACCGCTTAGAGAGTGCTTGCACTTAAAGCGGTATATAAGTCTCATAAATAAATAATAAATAAATTTGATCTCACATTGTTTTTATTGTCTCAGGCAATTTGTATATGTAAGACGTTATTACATTTGATAGTATATAAGTATTTTAAGAAAGTAAATATATATGTTCGGCCATGGTATATTAGCACAATTCTCTCCAAGTGATGATTATTTGGATCTAAAAGTTTCCACATTTTAAACTTATTTTCACTAGTACTGGAAAGTCCATGTTCTGGCCCAGGAGGATACAACTTTTTCAGCATCCATTTGCTCTCCTTCTCTTTGTCCTTGTAGCTTGACACACATACTAGGGTGTCAAGCTGAAATATAAGATGGCCAGAGAAAAGTTGATTTTTTTTCTATTCTTTAAAAACTGTACCTAATATCTATTATGCTGCATCCTTCAAAACAAATGGTTCTTTTCATATGCGACAACTTCACAGTCATTTCTTTCTAGTGATCTAAAATGTCAACATAATCCAATATCACCTTCTTTACTGCAACAACAACAAAAAGTCCAGCTCTTCCTCTGGTCTAGTGGTAGAAAATCACTGTAACTAAGTATATATTAAAAAAAAAACCACATTTGTCTCCAATCCTTTGAGATCAATGCAAATATTTAGCATACTCTTTATGAAAAGCTAGTTATGAAAATGAATAGAAAAATGCTGAGCAGTCTCCTTTTGCAATTTAAAAGTCAATGAATCAATCACTTGAGTTAATTTGTAATCTCTTTGAAAATGCAATCTGTTGAATGAATTATATTTCAAAGGTTTACTTCCTGCCCTGCCTTTTTTTAAATAACAACCCCCCAAGGCTTCTTATTACAATTGACAACAAGCACAAATACATATAACAAAACCATTTTGACAGAACAATAACTTGCAATGAACCAAGAGTTTTAAATAAAACAGAAGTGTGCCAAAAACTATTTGTATCAATAACTGCTAGTTTAAATAATCCAAACTTGAATAATGGTTTACAGATCATAGTTAGCCATGGAGATTTATATATTTTGGTAGGATTATCTGATCAGGACTGCAAATATCAGGCAGCATTTTTGTACTCCTAATCTGATGGTTGTATATTTGGGGTTTACAATGTTTTGTGACTTAAGTGTTTTTTTTTTTTAATTTGTTAACTATGGTTCATGGATTAGCCAAGCCAAATTTTGTTTATGCAACAAATAAAAATGTTTGGATATCCCAGCCAAGATTTTATAGTTTTGGTGTGCAGGCAACATTTGGTGGTGCTTGATCCCTTTGTTTTCTTTCTTTTTACACTGATATTGAAGATGGAAGTATCATTGCTTTGCCTAGATCAATTACCTAGAACAAGATGCAGTAATCCATCTGGTATGTGATTAAAACATATGTATTGTGGCCAACTGTATTTTTTCTTTCTTTTAGGAAAGGTCATAGCTGTGTAAAGGCACTCTTGGCCACCACACTGGTTAGATGTCCAAGATTTACTAAACCCTTATTTTAGAACTTTAGCTGATATAAAACTCTAGGAACTTTTTTTTAGCTATTTGGCTGAAATTTCCAAATAGGATTCTCTCATCGGCCTTTTTATTGTCATGGTTGTTCTTGTTGCTGCTGTTGTTGTTTGGTAGTCAGTGTGAAGCTATTAAAGTCCGGTCAGCTTAGAATTCCTCTGTAGATGATTTCTGGAGATATTTTCATTCCCAAAATGCATGAGAAAAGTTCTTTGTAAACTTTGATACAAATGGAACAAACATTCTCTGATAAACTGGAGCATAACAATTATTTAAAATTCAAATTTTTGTATAAAAATGGATGTTTTGAGAAAAAAACTATTACTCCACATTCCACAATAGTCCTTCTTCATTCTAGGGGTTAAGAAGCAGCGTATCTGTGCCAGCCGTGACCAGTCTTCAATTGATCTCACTTAGCAACTTTTATATTCTAACTCTATTAGTATAATATACTGCAATATATTCTATGCTGAGTTACCCTTACCCAGAATCTTTAGAGAATGGGTAAGAAACACACACACACACACACACACACACACACACACACACACACACACGAATTAGTGAGGGAAATACGTATAAGACAATGGGAATTACAATTGTAATTTGAAAAAGAAGTGGCAATCCTTGTACCCTTCCTATTTCCCAGGAGGTAAAGTATTCAGTGGGACATAAGTTCAGATAATGGCATTCTTGGGAAAACAACTTTTTTTTGTAATATATTTTATTGATTTTTTTAAACATAAATCACTTAATAATTGGTGAACAGTATGTCATCTGGGTTTACATTTGTAAAATAATCACTAACAACTGATTTCTATAATCCATAATCCACGTAATGGTTTTAGTTGATTTCCTCTTTTCCCAAAATATCCTCTTTTGCAAACATTGAGTTAATACAATTCTTATTGTTTGATAGATAACAATTAAATATATATTTTCCCAATATTCCTAAAAATAATAATCACATCAATATAATATTTCTTTTCTATCCAATCATTTAACTCTATTTTTTCCATATGAACCACCTCACACTTTTACATTTCTTAAGGAATAGATAAAACAGTGAAAAAGAAAAGAAAAGAAAGGAGAGCAAGAGTAAAGAAACATAAAAAATAACATACTACTTAAAATATATATTCCTCCTAAACTAATATATATTTGTTTCCAAAATTTCTTTTTCTTTTTAACCATAATCAAAAATATGTTTAATCTTTAAATATTCCATTTAATACATCTAGTCATCTAGTCCTTTAACTCTTATTCAAAACATTTTTATCCATTATAATTTTCTTAAATTCAATCACATTTAAATATCTAAAACTTTTGCTTTATCTAAATCATTTCAACTTTTTTATATTACTCATATCAAGAAAGAAAATAAAAAAGGGAAAAAAGCATACTATACTATTTAGGGAATTCATCCCTCTTAGAATGAGATATATATTCCAAATCTTTTCTATTTCTTTAACCATATTCAAACAAATGTTTCTTTTTAAAGAATTCTCTCTGGTAAGTTCCATCGTCTATTTTCTTGGTTTCCACTTTAGTATTTTTCCTTTGCCCAGTATCTTTCTTAATCAATGTGTTTTGCTGAATCAAAAGGTTTTTCTGTATGTTCATAAATGTTACTGTAGATATAAAAAGTAAATCAGGTGAAGTGTCTTTGTATGGGTATCTGCCTTTCCATGTTTGTTGAAAATCTTTTTCTTTTTCTTTCTCTCCGCTTCTCTTATCATTTCCTTTCTCTCTGATGTTCCTGACATCTCTACAGTCCATTTTATCCAATCTGTTTTCTTGTCCTCAGATTTATTTTCTAGTCTGAAGGGATAAGTTGTTTTTTTCCAATTCTTGTGAATTTTTTTCCACTAGTTTTAAATCATGTTTTCTTGTTTTGTTAAGTTCCAACTTGAAGTCTCTATTCTCAATTCTATATCCATTTATCTGTTTTATCTGCGCCTTCTCTGTCGTTGTTGGGAAAACAGCTTTTTAATTCACTGCTTGTGTTCCTTCAAATTTGGGGGGGGGGCGATTTTGTGATGGGGAAAAAATGGATAAATACCTTGGATTTTCCTCTCTGAAAATTCCCTGCACCACCCACAAAGGAAATTACTTCCTTCAGACTCCTCTGATTTAGTCTTAATCTTTCCATCTTCATTCTTCCCTATAGCATCCCTTCTACACTCTCATGAAACCTTCACCCCAAGAGAAAAAAGCAAAAATGCATACATTCCCACGCCCCATATAAAGCAAGCTGAGGATCATAACTTGGGTATTCAAAGTCGATATTGCTAAACTGTTTTAAAGAATATTTCTTAAGGGTGTATTTAAAATGACCTCCATCTAATTGTATACACTTCCTGCACTGAAGTATGTGTGGCACCAGCTACTCTATATGATAAAAAAAAAACAACAATATTTTTTTTCAACTTTTATTGAAGAAAATGAACTGTGCAGTTCACACAACTATAACATATTTTAGTAATTATGCCATAGGTGAGGTTGCATAACTGAAGTGCAAATAAATTAGTTTTTTGTAATACATCCTTATTGCTTGGTTGCTTTTCAGTTTCACCTTCTTCAAACCCCTTTTCTCCTTGTATACATAAGCCTGATTATACTTGATTTTATAAAGTGAGCTTCATTAGAAATGAAATTGTACTCCATGAAACCAAGAGGGAGGAAAGTGTCAGAATAATGCTAAATGAAACCATTATTCCCAGAGTGTTTTCAAGCTTAGATAAAATGTGATAATCTAAGGTAATTAATACTTCATTCTGATATTTATAAGTGGAGGACTGGCACTAAACAAATAGGTCCATGTATCAAGCTAAGCTATGGTTTATTTTAATCAAGTTTTTCAAATATAAGTAGTCCTCAAGTTATAACTATTCATTTAGTGATTGTTTGAAGTTACAACAGCACTGAAAAAAGTGGCTTATGACTATTTTTCATGCTTATGACCATTGCAGCATCCCCATGGTCACATGATCAAAATTCAAATGCTTGGCAACTGGCATGTATTTATGACGATTGTAGTGTCTTGGGGTCATGTGATCACTTTTTACAACCTTCTGACAAGCAAACTCAATGGGAAAGGAAGATTCACTTTACAACTTTACATGTTACTAACTTAATAACTGCAATGATTTGCTTAACAATTGAGGCAAGAAAGGTTCTAAAAGGTAACAAAAATCACTTAGCAACTGTCTTGCTTAGCAATGGGAATTTTGTAGACTACAATATCATATTAATAAGTGTTTTCCTACTTATTTCACTAAAATTTTTGTTTTAGAATCAGTTGGCTTCATTGACTATTCTGTTGGCTTTGCAGTCAAGCCCTTGAAAATAAGATTAACCCAATTCCTGGTGCCATTTTATGCTGATGGAAGCATGACCTTTCTCCTTCAGTCTCTGGGCCCTGATTTCCAGAGCCATTTTGTTTTGAGCAAATGTTGGAGGGGGTTGGTTCTAAGAATATTTTGACAGGTGATTAAACCTGTCAATCTACTCATCTATCAACATTTCCCTTCTCCGTCTCCATCTGCTTTAAGGAGACTGGTTGGTGGATGTTTTTCTTCCAGGTTGTGTCATTTAGTGAAAACGAATGGCTCTTTTTTTGGACATAGATTTACTATTCTGTGTTCAGAAAAAGTCTGCAAAGGATTTAGCGCTAATCCACAGAAGCATTATTCTAAAACACTGTTCAAAAGGAGCTGGAATAAAAGCTGACAAATGCTGGGAGAGTTGTGATTCACCATGTAATCACAGTATGAGTAGGACAGTATGGCAGATAAAGGTCATGGGAAAAAGAACTCAAGCTGAGTGGGAGTTCTAAAGAAAGAGATTAGAGACAATTCCAATGATGGGGTGGAGAGGACAAGAAGAAGATGACAATGTGGCTACACCAGGGCTTTTCAACCTTTTCACCAATTGTACCACTTTTAGGATATGGCAACATCCGAGTACCACCAGTCGTCTAGCAAGGTGTCAAAAACGTGATGATCAAAAAAAAAAAGGGAAAAAAGTGATAAAGTACAGGTAGTCCTCGACTTACAACAGTTCGCTTAGTGACTCTTAGAAGTTACAATGGCACTGAAAAAAGTGCCCCCCAAGCCACAGCCGAGCAAGACACCTGCCTGCCCACCCGGCGGCACTCTTTCTCCTGTCTGAGGTTTTCATTGTTGTGAGCATTTCTGTTGAGGATTGGCAGCAGAGGTGATTTATTTACCATGATAATCTATGGTAATGGTTTTTCAAAATCAAACCATACCAGATTAATCTTATGTATTATGGGGGGGGGGTAATACACTATTGGTCATCTGAAGAAAGCCTGTTAAGCATTATACTGGTTGGGGAATTCTGGGAGTTGAAGTTCATAAGTCTTGAAGTAGCCAAGTTTGGAGACCTCTAATTTAGGTAATATCCCAGAAAACATGAATATATATTCAAAACTCAAGTTTCAACAAAGTATAAAAAATAAAGTCAACTTAATGGAATGAAATATAACAGACAAATGCTAACTTCTTTGGCCAGAAGGACTTTGCAAATAAAAATCAAACAATTGACTTGATAATGATAGTCATGAATAAGAAATAATAGCTGATTGCAACCTGAATATGACCTACAACGTACATGATATGACAATGCTATTCAAATGCTCCAAAGACAGCCAGAAAGAAACAAAGTCAAGAGTTATTTTCTCTTGTTCAAAGGGGAGACCATGGAATAAAGGATTTCAGTTATAAGAAGGCAGATTCCAATTGAATGTGAGGAATTTTATTTTGAGCAGTAAGAGAAGATCAATAATGAAATGATTTTCCAAAGAAATGGTGGGTTCTTCTTCATTAGTTACTTACAGTGCATTTAGAAAGTATTCAGACCCTCTTCACTTTTGTCAATTTTGTTATGATGCAGTCTAACTCTATAGTTGTTGAAATTCATTTTTTTCTCATTAATCTACACTCAGTACTCCATAATGACAAATTGAAAACAGAATTTTAGAAATGTCTGAAAATTTATTAAAAAGGAAAAAAAACTGAAATATCACATTGACATAAGTATTCAGACCCTTCATTCAGTACTTTATTGAAGCACCTTTGGCAGCAATTACAGCCTTGAATCTTTTTGGGTATGAAGCGACAAGCTTTGCACACCTGGATTGGGGGATTTTCTGCCATTCTTCCTTGCAAATCCTCTCAAGCTCAGTCAGGTTGAATGGTGACCATTGGTGGGCAGCTATTTTCAGGTCCCTCCAGAGAAGTTCAATAGAGTTCAAGTCAGGGCTCTGGCTCGGCCACTCTAGGACAGTCATGAAGTTGTCCCTAAGCCACTCTGTGTTGTCTTGGCTGGGTGCTTAGGATCGTTGTCATGTTGGAAAGTGAACCTTTGGCCCAGTCTGAGATCCTAAATGCTGTGACACAGGTTTTCATTGAGGATATCCTGTACTTTGCTCCCTTAATCCTGACCAGTCTCCCAATCCCTGCTACTGAAAAATGCCCCCACAGCACGATGCTGCCACCACTGTGCTTCACTGCTGGGATGGTATTGGACAGGTGATGAGCAGTTCCTGGTTTCCTCCAGACATAACATTTAGAACTGAGGCCAAAAAGTTTAATCTTGATTTCATCAGACCAGAGAATCTTGTTCCTCACAGTCTGAGAGTCCTTCAGGTGCTTTTTTGCAAACTCTGAGTGGGATTTCATGTGTTTTGCACTCAGGAGAGCTTCCATGTAGCCACTATGCCAGAAAGCTCAGATTGGTGGAAGGCTGCAGTGATGGTTGTCTTTCTGGAACTCTGTCCCATCTACACACAGGATCCCTGGAGCTTAGTCAGTGACCAGAGAGGTTTTGGTCACCTCTTTTACTAAGGCCCTTCTCCCCCAATTGCACAGTTTGACTGGGTTATCAGCTCTTGGAAAAGTCCTGGTTATGCCAAACTTCTTTCATTTGAGTATTATGGAGGCCACTGTGCTCTTAGGAACCTTCAGTGCAGCAGAAATTTTATTGTAGCCTTCCCCAGATCTGTGCCTTGCAATAATCCTGTCTCTGAGCTCTGCAGGCAGTTCCTTTGACCTCATGGCTTTTGCTCTGCTACAGTATGCATTGTCAGTTGTGAGGCCTATAGAGAGGTATGTGCCTTTCCAAATCATGCCCAATCAATTTAATTTACCACAGGTGGACTCCAATCAAGGTGTAGAAATATGTCAAGAGAAATGGGAGACACCAGAGCCAAATTTCACATGTTTCTGAATGCACTGTGTATTTGAATTATTGCCTTGAACAGATTGTTGGACTAGATGACCTATGTGGATTCTTCCAACTCTATAATTCTACAAAACGAACATTACTTGGTGTAACAAACTGACTATGGCTAGTTCCTGATTTGAAAATGTACAAGAATAAGATCTTGAGTGCCATGATTAAGATGGTAGACTAGGACCAGTGACTGGAGTTGTGGCAGAAAGCTGTGACATATATCTATCAAAAAAAGAATCTTAGATATACCCAAGTTAATTCTGTGACACAACTATGTAGAAGACTGAAGACTAAGACTAAAAATAGTAAAAGTTATCTGGCTCCTCTTCTCCTGAATATGTAAATTATCTATTGGAATCTATCTAACATCTTACCTACTGATCCATAGAATTCAGTCAATTATCACATTAAACTAAGGTTTGTTGGATAATCCATTAGGAGTCTGGCTTCACAGTTCAAACTAAGTCATAAATTTTAGATTAGAAACTGCATTTTTTAAAAAACAACAAACAACAGTTTTAAGATTTTCTTTGGAGTTGTTCCAGTTTCAAATCTATTTATCTGAAATCTGATATATATCTTCCCAAGACGATATTCTCTTTGAATAATGATGTTAAAGCTCAGGAATGCTTTTCCCAGAATTAAGCCATATTACTATTATCCATTTAGCTCTTTAAACCTAGAAAAGCTTTTATGCACATGCATGTGTATATAGTATATGTATCCCCAGGTGAATGGAATTCTGCTTGAGTTGCTCCATTTGGTATGTTGTGCTATTACTGCATTTTTATGCATGCTTTGAGTGGCTGTCCCCAAATGTACTTAACTTATTAATTCTTTATATTACAGTAATATTTATGTTGCAATATTTTATCTTGCTATTTTAATATTATTTGATGTTATTGTTAGCTACATTATGAAGGGTTTTTTTGTTTACTAGAGGAATTAAATCATTTAAATAGTGGCCAGTGGATAGATTAAATCAATCAATCCTTACATTTTTGCACAACAAAATGAAATTGGACAGTACATGCAAAGTATGATTCATGAAATATTTTCCATATATAACAAGATATGTTAAGGCTACAGTTTTAGACATATTTACTTCAGTCTAAGCTTGATAGCTCTCAGCAGGAGCACACTGTTTGAAGTGAAGAAAATAACCACAGTGACATTAATAACAAAGGAGGAAATTGTTGTATTATTTTGCAGCCCTTACAAAGTCTGAAAATGGGGATGTTTTGAATTAATTGAACTGTTTGATAGCATTGTCCAGGAGACCAATTCAAACAAATTGCTATTGCAGAGGTGAAGATTCCCAGTGATGCTGAACAAGGATGTAAATATCAAATTAGGTTTGCATTTATGGGCAAGTAATACCTCTCTGTAAATAAAGTAACCCTTTAATAGTGAAAATATTTTTTTTCAGAGAACAGCTAGAACTAAATCTATTATCTATCTCAGACCTTTTTGAAACACTATTCTGGATATAGGTTACTGTTTGTGAAATACATCTTTTAGAATGGTAGTACTTAATTACTATATGAACTTTGGATAAAAAAGAGATTTTTCCAGAAGGCAGAAGCTAATCCTACCTAGCTCTGAAATAATGAAAATATGTACATTATAAATCAAATAGATTTTATAGAGCCATTATTTCTCATCAAAAATTTTCTGAACCCCATATTTTATTGCTAATAGAAGTCAGAACTGAGCCAAGTTACTTGAAAACTGCACTTCTAATAGAACTAAACACTATTATTATGGATTATTTGCTTTGATGTATTGGAAACAGTTTGTATAACTAGTCATTACACTGTGTGGTCCAATTGTAATTAAGCTTACTTCCATTTTGCCAGTTGGCTCCTTAAAGGAAGTACACAATTTTATCCTGTTAGCATCCATTGTTAAGTAGTATAAAAGAAGGCAATTGCAAAAAGTTTTATATGCATGAACATATATGCTTATCCATGTCATCTCAACTTCAGAACTAATAGCCTATCCTAGAATCTAAAAACTTCACTCCCAATAAATCTGGAGGGCATTAGGTATGGGGAAGAAAGTGAGTATAATCAGTTTGTTTATTGAATTTATATGCTACTTGTTCTGTTCTGTGCATTGGTAAGGCATTGAAATGAGGCAGGAGTAACAATAGATGCTTCTTTATTTAAGATTCAACAGAACAACACAAAATGGCGCTGATCCCTTTTATACCTTTTGCAGGGAACAGCATCAGCCAATAAATGCAATGCATTTTCCTGCTCTGTGCGAGCGCAATAGGCTGAAGACAGCCTGTCTGGCCCGGGCAGGCCACATGGTCTGCCCGGGTCTCTCTGCAGCTTCCTGCATCTGCTCTGTCAATCACAGGCCCAGGACATAACACTACCCATTTCCCCAACAGTTAGTATAGTATAATTAAAGGATCCCCATACAAGGATTTACACTTTGATGCAGTTTGAGTTCTGAAGCCATGTTCAACCTAAGTGTGCTAAGAAAAAAGAAAGCAAGATGCTATTTTGCTGATCTTTTTGAAGCCAAACTCTGTTTTCCAATCTTCACCAGAAGGTTCCTGAGTAGTTCCAGTGTCAGGGCCTGGACTGCACATTGTCCTTTTAAGACCAAAGAAGTTGGTGGGGGCAAGTGAAACATCTACTTCAAATTGTTAATTGATTCTTTTTAGTTTTTCATATATAGCCTGAATATCTTCCTGATGTCTGTGATTTTCTTTCTTATCTCAGATTCTGGGTTTAGAATGTGTTTTTTGTAGCTTAATGTATTATGGAAATCAAGCCACTTTCATTTGTAGATTGTGATACATGACTTAGGCTATGGGAATTGGGCATTATGGCTTGGTCAGTAAATTTGCCTAACAACAACATGAGATTATGCTGACTGCATTTTGGGTGAATTTTCCCTGATATAACAAAGCCTCAGCCAATCACTCTTAGGAATTTAGAATGACCATCAATCAAAATGTCCTTATAAAATAATTTCAGGGACATCCTATCGAGCTATTGTATCATTTTATACTATTTTTTAAAGGACCACAGCACAAGATAATAGTATTAGGAGGACCTATTGTCAACACATGTCTATATAATGCCTATATTTCTTTCTCCCCTTTAAAGAAGCAGAAACTATACTCTGTGAAAGACAATAGTCTATTCTATGAAAAAGAATCTTATATAAATGTTCTTGATCTGTTCTTAAACTGATATTTTAGACTATATCTCCCACCATTTCCAATCAACAATACTTTTGCTGAGAATGATTGTGGGCAGTACATATTGGGGGAAAGGGGCAGAAAAGCACCAGAATAGGGAGGATGGAACTGTATAATATTTAATATAAACATTTGTTTCTTGTCTTCTGTTATATTTGTCTCATTCTTCATTAATATATTAAATAGTAAGTGATTATGCTATAAATGTAAAGATTTCCCTGTCCAGTTGTGTCTGACTTTAGGAGATGGTGCTCATCTTTGTTTCTTAGCCAGGGAGCCAATGTTGTCCAAAGTCATTGCCATGGTCATGTGGAGGCATTAATATATGCCAAGGTGCATGGAATACTATTGTCTTTCTGCCGAAGTGGTAGTTATTTATCTACTTGCATATGCATACTTTCAGACTGCTACGTGGAGAGGGTGTGAGGCTACATGGGAAGGTCTTTGGGAAGGTTGTAAATTGGGAACATATGATCATGAGAAGTTGCAACTGTTGTGTGAACCAGATGGCAAATGCCCAGATTGTGATCATAGGACTGCAGGGCCAGAATTTTGAGGATCTGTCGTAAGCAACACTCATGCAGCAGGTGGTAATTTTGAATGGTCACTGAATATGACCTAAAATGTGATCTGTTCTTCCCACAAGCCTGAAAACTAGATAAGAACACAGTTATTCAAATGCCTCAAAAACATTGTACTTATTGATTTGTTGAGCAAAATTATCCAAAACTACATATTTAGGTGGCAAAAGTATGTGAACCTTTAATTGAATCATTTGAAAGAGAAATCTTTCAACCAATGGGATGATCATCAGGTGTAGATGATCCTGCCTTATTTCAAGAACAAAATTCTGGATATTCAGTATCAAATTTTGATGTTCACGTATGTAGAAGTGTGTCATGGCTCAAACAAAGGTGATTTCTGAGAGTCTCTGAAAAATAACTGTTGATTTTCACCAGGCTAGAAAAAATTACAAAGCTATTTCCAAAAAGTCTGGACACCACTAGTTCAGTGTCAGGCAGATCATGTACAAATGGAGCAATCCAACACCATTGTTATCCTCCCTGAGAGTGGTGAAACAACTAAGATCACACTAAAAGCAAAATATATAAAGCTTTAGGAGGTCTCAAAGAACCCCAGGATAACAGAGTAATAAAATTCCCAATTATAGGGATGGAGGAAAAACTGGATGTTGATTCAATATCCTTTCAAGGGAAAGATGCATTGGGAAATTGAGACTTTGGGACATAATCATGTTTGCATTTGTCATCTAGGAGAATTAGCTTTCCAGAATATTTGTATCAATCAGATTAAACATTTTCTAGAAATCTAAAAGTCTCAAGTGAGAATCATCAACCTAGGAAACAAAATGTTACTACACAAGCAGAACTTTGAGAGGCACTCTTTAGGTATATAGGCTCAGACAAAAGATGTAACATGTTATTAACATTTTGTCTCTGTATCAATAGTTTCTATGTTTGCTTAAAGCCATATCTAATCCTAATAAGGAATCATGAATTTGCGATGGGTGGCATATAAACTGAAATAAATGAAAGTATATGATATGTAAACCCTGAGCATTCAATAGCAGGTCACAGATTGTAGTTATACTGGGCAACAAATCAATGGGCTACTGCTACAATGAAAAACATTTTTAGCAGCAACCCTTGTAAACAGAGAGGTGTCGTGGTGACTAGCAAGTAACAGAAAGTAACTTGTGGACTGCTAAAGTCCGTCCCCCCCCCCCTTGATCATTAAGAGAGATACTAAAAACAGACTCTTGGATCTTGACAACCCAAACTAAGAACTCAGAATAATATTCAAGGTAAAATGTCTAACGAAGGAAGTAAACTAATCTGCTAGCAGGAGTTTGAGGCTTGTTGTTTTGTCTCAATAGCCCTTCCAGCCTCAGCTGTGGGCTTATAAATAAGTTCTTTCTCATTGTTGTCCTCTGGCATCGGTTCTCTCTCTTAGTCTTCTCCAGCCTGCTCCATCAGAGCAGCCTCAATGCTTAGGAGGCACAAGGTATGTACACTTTTATACTCTCCTCTTGTGTCTTACTCATAAAAAGGTGGTGTTTTCCCTTCACCACAACATTGTAGAAGGAAAGTCATGTTAATTTAATGGTAGCCAAAAATCAGAAGGAGGCTAGGCCTACAAAGCTGCTTTTTTCTCCCACAGAGTTTTAGACCAGATGCTAATTTTGTTAGTAATGTTGGAAGAACATGTCCTTAGTTGGTGAATGCTAATGGGAATAATTATCCCAGTGGTGTATTTGGCAGAGTTCTTATGAAAAACTTAGAAAGGAGTTTTTAAATATGCAATCCTCTCACAGAGAAGGCTGCCTCCTGGAGAGATAAGTGGACATAAAACAACTATGTGCCACATTTAAATAGTCACATAGTTATCAACCATTTCTTACTACTGCTGTTTTTTTGTGCTACCTTCCTAACTTGTGTTGACACAAAATACAAATTAGTGTCTGCTTTGCCAATCCATCCTGCTTCTATTGCATCTGTTGTGCTTCCCTGCTGAACTCTGTTATCTACATTTGTGACAATGACAGTTGTTATAGGCATGTTGATTGGCTTGCTTTCTGGCTTTCCTACTGGTCCCCCCAGCTGTGGGGAAATAGCTACAAGTCTGGGCACTAAAGCACTAGGTGTGAGTGCTTGACATAACTGTGTGTTTGTGTTATTTCTTAGTCCTTTAAAGCTGGTTTTGCTTGCAGGTATCTTGCAAGTTAAAAAAAAAATAACACAAATCAATGAAATATAGAGATAGTTCTTAACTTACTGTCACATTTGGAAGTGAAATGAGTGCTTTATTCAGTGATCACAATCCTGGCTCTCTGGTTTGCAATAATTAAATTGAGAGCACTGGGGGGAGGTTCTCTCCCTACCCATGTCCAATTACCTTTGTCTTTTTCTGTAGCTGCAAGTGTGCCCATCTGATGGAAGGTGAGGCCTCCCACCATCCTGCAGATGGGTTCCATTCCCACAATTGTTGGAAGGCTCCTTCTCCAAGCCATAGACTTTGGGAAAGAGTCCTTCCAAACTCCTGTGATTGTGCTTGCTAACATTCTAGCTAGTGAACATGTTCATTCTGAAGGCTACAAATCTTTTAGCCTTCATAACAGTGGCATTTGCTAGCTTTTCAGCCTTCCTTGGTCTAGAAAGCTAGCGAACATCATTGTTCTGAAGGCTACCAATCTTTCTAGCTTTCTAAATGGTGGCTTTTCATGGAAAGAGGGCTAGAAAGTTAGCAAATGCGATCATTCCAAAGGCCAAAAATCCCTTGTCAGTTTTCCTGCATTGTTCTGTGCATGAAAGAGAACTCTTCCCATCTCCAAAAATGGAACTTTGTGCCTTTATGTCCCCAGTCCCATTCTAGTGGATCCCACAGTTCTTGGGCTTACTCCCCACCCCTGGGGCCCTGCAGGCCTCAAAATGCCACACAGACTGCATTAGGGAAGTAAAACAGACTATTTCATCCCTGGCTTGCACAGCTGCATCCCAGAATTCCTTGCAGTCACTCAGAAAATAGTGGCTACTTGGATGCAGTTATGCAGCCCAGGGATATAATATCCTGAGCTCCAGAGATTTTTGAAAGTGCATAATGGGGAGGAGGATGTGGGGACCAGCAGAGTGAGAAGTCCAGGCCCAAATCCAACAGGAACCTGATGGGAGGGGAAAGCAGGCCCAAGGTCTATGAGGAGCTGGAAGTGGTGCATAGGCTAGACCTCTCAGAGCCTCCCTCATTCCTAGAGCACACCATGCCTCCCTTAATGACCTTGTCAGGGAGAGCAGGGATCGGTGTCATTAAGTGAGAAAATCTCATGGTCACCTCACTTAACAACAATCATGACTTGAAACTATAATGGGCAGGCTTTATTACAGTCATGAGCCAAGGTCTAGCTGCAGTATAGTAGCAATAGTAATAGTGTGATTGTAGTAGAAATAATATAATATAGCACAAAAGTACAAATAATAGTATAGATATATTATTACTAGTAGAAAATAGTATAGAGAACATCGTATAGTATTACTAGAAATAAAAAATACAAAAAGATAATAGACATACAACTCACACATGTTTGTATGTTTCACTTTTATATTTTTCCAAAATAAAACATTTCCCCAAACCTTATAGGAATATATAAAAATCCAATTGTCTAGGGCCCAATACTTTTGATGGATCTTTGGAACTTGAATCAATCAAATTGGGCATAGTTTAAAAGAACTATTGACATTGATCTCTTCTCAAACGGTCATTTGGTTCCTTCCAACACAGTATGGTATAGCCATTGGCTACAGCTTCAGGCCAATTTTTATTATATTTATTATTGCTTCATCTCTTGAGAACTTCAGTCATAACCCATGTCCCCTATGAACACAAATATAAAATGTATACTGATTATTTTGTCCACCTGCCCTATAGCGTGTTTAGCTGTCTGCTGTCTGATTCAGCCATTGACAAAATGAAAAAAAAAACTAAATAAAATATTTGGAATCCTTAAGAATGTCCTCAGAGCCACATTCATGAACATGTCTTCCTGAAATTATGTGGTTGTCTTGTACTTAACATGTGGTCTGCAGAAGTAATATATATTTAGCTTAACTAAATACAACTGGAAGAAAACAGCAACAAATACAATGCAGAATGTTAAAAGAGCCTATTAAAGGTTTTAGACAATGTTTATTTAAAATGAGCACCTGCCATTTTAGTACCTCTCACTGAAAACAATTGTTTATTTATGTTCTTGTGCCTCAATGCTTAACCTTTCACAAAGTGACCCACTATAATTGTAATGAAGATAATATAATTTCAAGCAACCAGAATAATTAAACAGTTTCATAAAAAACAGTCTAATTATAATTGCAAAAAACTAACAGCACCGGTTAAAAATAATGTTCCACACTCCATTTGATCTATTAAAGTGAAATTTGCAATAATCTAAAAGTATAAAAATCCATCACAAAGCTTTAACTTAAACTGTTGTGAGAGCCAGGAGAGCCAACAAGATTATATTTTTTTCCTTCCAACATAAGCAGCCTGCTGAGATCATCTGTCAATCATCTTGTCTTAGAGTGGCCAACCAGAAGAATACAATAAGCCCTCTTGTAGTACTGGTAGTCCTTGACTTACAACCATGGTTGGGACAAGAATTTCCATTGCTAAGCAATGCGGCTATTGAGTCAAACCCAATTTTATGACTTTTTTTGCCATGGTTGTTAAGCAAATCACTGCAGTTGTTAAGTCCATCATGCAGTTAGTAAGCGAATCCAGCTTTCCCATTGACTTTGCTTGTCAGAAGCCATTTGAGAAGGTTGCAAATGATGACCTGGGACACTGCAACCATTGTAAATACACACTGGTTGCCAAGGGTCCAAATTTTGATTCCCATGATCATGGGGATTCTGCAAAGGCTTTAAGTGCAAAGGCTGCTCACAGGTAACTTTTTTCATTGCTTTTTAACTTGAAAACTACCTGTATATAAGGGAAGAATTCATTTTTCACTATTATACTCCAGCAACTGGTGCATAAAGTATCATCTGTTTGGTACAATCGTTCAAGACTTCTTCCTCTGAGGAAGAGACAGAGGCCAATTAGATTCAGCTTGAGCAGAGAACTCGTTGTCTCCAACAGCAGGCTAGGCTGCCAAGCCCTCTGCTCTTGCTCCCTGTATCCTTATTTGCTGCCTCCTCTCTAGTCACAGCTTCTGTTGGTCTATGTGCACATTGCTGTAGTTTTGAATCAGGGTTAATTCAGAATGTTGCTAGACAAAATCCTAGCATTAGATTTTAGATCAGGGGTAGTCAACCTTGGCTCTTTTATGACTCGTGGACTTCAACTCCCAGAATTCCTGAGCTCAGGAATTCTGGGAGTTGAAGTCCACGAGTCATAAAAGAGCCAAGGTTGACTACCCCTGCTTTATATATTCCTATTTTACCTGCAGTATTGATTCTTTCTTTATGAATTAAACAAGCTGATGCAGCCACTATGAAAGAGAATGGGAAAGATGAAATTGACAGAAATATGCAAGAACCAAATTCTGGAAATTTATGGGAAATTGTACAGGAACTTTTATGGCTGTAAGAATTCTGTATGTCCAAAAATGAAAAGAAGCATTAACTCCCACAATGGAGGAATGGACTGAAAAGAAGATGGAACTAGTGGTGATGGCAAAGTTGACTGTATTAATTAGGGACAAGAATGGAAATAGTGTTGTGGTTGTTTGGAATCCGTTTCAGGGCTTTCTGTTTGAAAGAGAAAAAAAATGAAATTTTGACTTTGGGTTTTAACGGTTAAGTGGGTAATTGCTATAGAAATGTCTGGTAGTTACTATTTGGTATAATTAAAAATTTGATAGTATAACTTTGTTATGTATCTTACTGCATTGAAAAAAGTTGGAGGTTCATGGTTTTTGTTTGTTTTAATTTCTTTTTCCCTCTTCCTCACTTTATCTCTTGTATTCCATTTCCTTTCTCTTTTTTTCAATTGCCTTTTTTCTATTTGTATCTTATATTAAGAAAAAAACTTTTAATAAAAATATAGTAAAAAAAATAAATATGCAAGAACTTTTACCTAGGCAAAGGGGGCTGAAGAATTCTTTAAGCCTGGGAAACAAGATAATATTTGGAAGTATATCAGGTAAACACTTCCCTGATTCACCAGAGTATAAGAAGGCGGGGCAGGTCTGGGTTTAGCACAATCAGACTTGTAAGGTCCCATTATTGTATGTCTTAATAAAGTGTACCTTTGTTCTTCCTCTGGAGATGGGATTTTTGGTCTAGTCCACGGGTGTCAAACTCGCTGCGTCACGTGTCATGTCGTGACATATTGCAACTTTTTTCACATTGCCAGAGCTGGGGTGGGTGTGGCCTCCATATGATGCAATTGGCCCATGGGCCAGCAGTTTGACACCCCTGGTCTAGTCTATTTATAATGCTAATAGCCACCCATTATAATGCTAATAGCCACCCATCTACCAAGGAAACTTTTGGTGCCATAGATACACATGCATATTTTTCCTCCTTAAATATAGCATCTATTTCAAGGGAGGGGAAAACAGAAAAAAATGGTTTAGATACTAACTTTGAGAGAATATTTGTTTATATTTCTTGTGAATTTGGTGCTTAGATGTCAGATTCTGAGACCAAGAAGCAGAAAACTGTTGTACACTATTTATTTGTCATTTTCTTTTCATTGGGTATTTATATTTGGTTCTAGTTATTGTACACATCACCTATGAGTGAAGGGAACTGAGCCTAGCCTTTAGAGCACGGGTGTCAAACTCACTATATCACGTGATGTGTCACAATGTATCGTAACTTTTTTTACATTGCCAGAGCTGGGGTGGGAACAGCCCTGCATGATGCAACTGGCCTGCAGGCCAGCAGTTTGACACCCCTGTTTTAGAGAGACTCTACAGACATATAATTGTTAGATCACCATGCAGCAGGGCTGAGATTTAGATCCTGTTCCAGTTCCAGGTGCAAGCAACTATAGAGAGTAACTGACAGAGAGCCAGTTTTGGCCAATGTCCTCCTTTTGTAGTCAAAGCAGATATTCATAAGAGAGAAACAGCTGCCAGAAAAGATAAAGACTGATAAAGACTGCCTTCAATATTGTTAAAACGATGTTCCTCTGCTGCATCAAATGTTTTCTTATTGGTGGAAAGAACCTTCTTTCACATGTGAATGTAAAAACTGAATGCAATTCAGCAATATACTTGACTGCATTAAAACATTCATCTCTTCAATGCAGTGGAAGATAAGTATCCTAATGCAGAAAAAGACGTACATCCTTAGCATAAATGTGTGCTAAAGCCTGATTGTGTATGAAGATGGCGCTAAATTGTTCATTGAGATAGAACCTACTCAGAAATGGAGTTGCTCAGTGGTTAAGTACTCAGATTTATTAATGGATTCATAGTCATATTCTAGGTGATAGCTTATGGAGCAAATATGATAATATGTTTCTGTCTCATATCTTTCCATTTGTAAAAACTGCCTAATTCAAGTAATAATTTTAACAATTATTATATTACTCAAGATGTGAGGATGACCTGGCTGAAAAATCTATCAACCCATTAATTTCTAGGGTTGATTCAGCTGATCTGGCTGGCTAGGTGGGTGTCCCTCAGTGGAAAGGGGCAACCATCCTAGACTGAAGGAGTGCATCATTCTTCAGTCAAGATTATATTTACCTCCCAAAAAGATGACGGTGAATTACAGACACTAAAGTCAATTCCTTTGTTCAAGAAAAACTTGGGGAAGGGGGAGGAGGCAACTCTCTCAATTACTATATTTTCAGTGAGTATACAATAACCTTATTTTAAAGTTAAATTTTGGAGAAAGCATGGACTTTCTTTTCAGTAAAAACAGCATGAGGAAAACTGAATGGGCAAAATTGTTTTTAGATTAGAAGTGATATGATATTTAGTCCTTGGTATTTGCACAGTTCACCCAAACTACAACTTTGAAAAAAGAAGTCCCCATTTGCCTTCAAAGCTTTCAGATACATAAACATGCTTTCAATCAATCAGAATAGAGCTGGAAGGAACCTTGGAGGTTTTCTAGTCCAACCCCTTCCTCAAGCAGGAGACCCTATACAATTTGAGACAAGTGGCCATCTTAAAAACCTCCAGTGATGAAGCACCTATAACTTCTGAAGGCAAGCTGTTCCACCATTAATTGACCTCACTATTAGGAAGTTTCTCCTTAATTCCAGGTTGCTTCTCTCCTTGATTAGTTTCCATCCATTGTTTCTTGTCTTGCCTTCTGGTCCTTTGGAAAATAAGTTGATCCCCTCTTCTTTGTGGCAGCCCCTCAAATACTGGAATACTGCTATCATGTCACCCTTAGTCCTTCTTTTCTCTAGACTAGCCATATCCAGTTCCTGCAACTGCTTTTCATATGTTTTAGTCTCCAGACCTTTAATCATCCTAGTTGCTTTTCTCTGCACTTTTTCCAAAGTCTCAACATCTTTATTATACTGTAATGTGGTGACAGAACTGGATGCAATATTCCAGGTGTGGTCTTACTAAGGATTTATAAAGTGGTATTAATACTTCACCTGATTTTGATTCTATGTCTCTATTTATACAAACAAGAATTGTATTACCCTTTTTGGCTGCTGCTGACACTGCTGACTCATTTTAAGTGATCATCCATTAGCACTTTACGGCCCCTATCAAAGTTACTGTTTTTGAGCCAGTTTTTGCCTAATCTCTACTTGTACCTTTGGTTTTTCCTGCCTAAATGTAAAACCTTGCTTTTCTCCACATTAAATTTCATTATGTTGGATATGGCCCATTGTTCTATATGAGCCAGCAGTGTGTGACAGCAGCCAAAAAAGCAAATAATCCTTCTTCTTCAAGAAGAAAATGTTTAAAACTCAATGGAGTTCATAGGCTATTGCTCATAGTCCATAGCCTCCAGGCTCCCAATGAACAGCTTATTTTTCACGTACATGAGACCCCATCTGTTAGGGGGAAATAATAGCTATTACCTGTCTCTTAGGGATGGGGATAATCACATTACTGTGTACAAGGTAAAGTTCTAATCAGTATTTTATTGCCAGAAAGCTAAAAGGGTCCAAATGTGACCAAGACAATATGACAGACATAAAGAAACAAATTGCTTTGGTTTAGTCTTCTCTTACCAACTTTTATTTGTGTCTAGTTTTCTTCACCACACAGAACTCCAAAGCTTCCTTGACATTATCGGGAGCTTGGTATCACTTTTCATTTAATAAACAACATTTGTGAATCTAAAAAGCCACATCACAATGAATAATCAGGGCAAATATTGGATGGGAAGGGCTATGTAACTCTTTACTATAAGCATGGAGATAAATTACTGTAAACAAACTACAAGGAGGATTAATCTGTCATTCATGTTAGACATTTTGTTTATTTATTTATTAAATTTAACTAAAAAGGGAAAACTGACTTACAAATATTAATTCAATATGTAAGGTATCTTTAAAGACAAGATATCCCAATGTAACCAGCCACTAAATGCTAATTCAGAACACATGTTTGGGGACTTTTGCTTTAACACTGTGCAGTCTTAAAAGCAAGAAAGGGCTTATGTTTACCTTACATCAATTCTTTCACTACTTTTATTGCTGTGACAGAAGCATGCCTTGTACAGTAGAAGTGAGAATATTGGTGAATCCAATATAGAGAATCTCCAAGAAAAAACATTCCATTGAAAGGCCAATGACAGAAAAAGAATAACCCAATAACGTTTCAGATTCCTAATTCTAATCCTGGTATTTAATGATATTTTATGGATGAAAATCAGTCAGAAAAGATGGCAACATGAGGAATTATAAATTCTTCTCTTGATTCTTAGACAGATCACTAGAAAGAGTTATTAAAGAAGATGCTGCACTAATATTGATTTTACTTTTGTAAGTCTATCTCAGGAAAATGTACAGCGAGAAAGAGCCCTGTCATAAGAATGCTGTATTTTATGACTCAGGAGGGAAAATGGTGATATCCCAGGTTACCTGCCTATAAATATCTCTGAGGTGTGACAGGTGACTGATTAAGCAAATATTAGGTTATGAGAAGTCTGTCATGAAAGGTCAGGCTAAAGCCACTTCAGCTGAATTCCTCCCTACTGGAATATTTTGTACATAATTCTGTTAAGCAAATATGTTACAAACTTTGCATAAATGCTGAGACATGCTAAGTTAACTTAGTAATAATTTGTTAATTTTCCTGTCTCCTAATTCTCATCTTCCACATTTTTATTGTTCTTACAACTTCAATAAGCAGCTACCTCTGTTAATTATATTTATATATTTGGAAATACACATTCCTTAGTATTTAAAAACATTCAAAACAACGAGTTAAAAATTCTTGTTCTACAAATAACAGAAGACCTTTTGTCAAATATTATTTTTCTATTTCATTTTCCAGAATACCCTATTTAAATTAAGGTATGGAAGTAGAAGCATTATCTTTCATTCAGCTCTCTTTTTTATACAATATGTTGCATCCAACAATGCAAAGATTTTGGGTTAAATTACTCTTGGCATATTTTTCATCAGTCCATACTCCTTTTGTGGCCAAGATTAGATTACAGAAACATTGTTCTAGTATTGAGTATTTTCAGAGTTGCAGTAAAACTATAGAAGAGAAGGCCTTGATTATTTTAATCCAAAAATCCATTCTAGGGCTGTACCCATTACAAAAATGGTGTAGAAAAATTGCTTTCAATCTTCTGTGAACACAGCAAGCTGGGAAAAAAAATGTGTAGCTGTTTTAAGTGTCATAGGAGTTGACTGATTAAAACAACCGCATTTTTAGGGCTTGTGTAGAAATCTAAAAAGGACAGGTTGCTTTAATAGCAAAGATGCTATGGTCATGAAGTCCAAAGCATTTCTTTCTAAAAGCCATAATTGTCCAGTCAGTTATTACACAGAGATGGTTACTTGACCTAGAATGTCATGCCTCTAAAATTCATGGGCAGACAAGCGCCCTCTTGATGTCTTGGAATATGTTAAGCCTTTCACTCCATGTGGCAGTCCAAAAGAACCCAGAAAACCTTACACTATATACATGCATCTCTCTCTCTCTCTCTCTCTCTCTCTCTCTCTCTCTCTCTCTCTCTCTCTCTCTCTCTCTCACTCTCTCTCTCTCTGTCTCTCTCTCTCTCTCCTTACTCAACAATGGCTATCTATACATAAAATACATTATTGAAGCTTCAGTACATTATTGAAAAGAACCCAGAAAACCTTACACTATATACATGCATCTCTCTCTCTCTCTCTCTCTCTCTCTCTCTCTCTCTCTCTCTCTCTCTCTCTCTCTCTCTCTCCCTCCCTCTCTCTCTCTCTCTCTCTCTCTCTCTCCTTACTCAACAATGGCTATCTATACATAAAATACATTATTGAAGCTTCAGTACATTATTGAAGTTTCTGTGGTCCCTCCAAGTGGCATTGATGCTAAATTTTCAATATAATGTCAAAATAAAGCATGCATATTTGTTTATGACTGTCAGTACAGAAAATAATTAAATTCAATATTTGGTAAGATTCATAAAATGTTTACCCATGTTTAATTAAAGGGAGGAGATAAAGTAAGTTGGAACTTCAAGAGAACAGAAAATAAATGGAGCAAGTGGTAGTTAGCAAGTTACAGTGTATGAAAATAGATTTAGTTCAGGGGCATTCTCATATTTTCAATGCTACAAAGTCAAATTAATATTGATTGTTCTTTTAATAAATTGTTTAATAGGCAGAAAAATAAGAATGCTTATCATTTAAAGTGTATTTGCAAGATGTTTTCTATACACTTTTAGGGATTGTATAGAAAAATATGAATGACTTGAAAGCAGTATCATACTGATGCATCATAAATATTACAAATATGGATATTTATGAACCGTCTTGTTGCTTGGCTCTAAATCACAGAGGAAGTAATAACAAAGCAGTTTTAGACGTTAAAGTTTGCAAAATGTTGGCAGAAAACATGATTAAACATGCAAAATAGGCATTTATCAAGATATCCCTTAAAATATGAGGGATTGCATTCATCTAAGTTTAGCACTGCATATTAAATTCTGCCTTAAAAGTAAAATGGTCAACAAAAGTGGTCTAAACAGACATTTTTAATGGGCTACATACTTATGTACAAACCCAAACTCTTAAACAGTTGCTAAATTAAATTTTATTTCAGATGATCGTTGCATGTTATATAACAGAATAACAGAGTTGGAAGGAACCTTGGAAGTCTTTGAATCCAAACCCCCACCCCCACCCCTGCTCAAGCAGAAAACTCTATACCATTTTAGATAAATGATTGTCCAATCTCTTCTTAAAAACCTCCAATCTTGGAGCAATCACAACTCCTGGAAGCAAGCTGTTCCACTGATTAATTGTTCTAACTGTCAGGACATTTCTCCCTAGTTCTAGGTTGCTTCTTTCCTTGATTAGTTTCTATCCATTGCTTCTTGTCCTGCCTTCAGGTGCTCCAGAGAGCTTGACCCCCTCTTCTTTGTGGCAACCCCTGAGATATTGGAACACTGCTATCATGTGACCCCTAGTCCTTCTTTTAATTAAACTAGATCTACCCAATTTCTGCAACCGTTCTTTATGTGTTTTAGCCTCCAGTCTCTTAATCATCTTTGTAGCTCTTCTCTGCACTCTTTCTAGAATCTCAACATCTCCTTTATGATGTGGCAACCAAAACTGAATGCAATATTCCAAGTGCGGTTTTACCAAGGCATTATAAAGTGGCTTTAACACATCACATGATATTGATTCTATCTCTCTGTTAATGTCCTTCTGTTGAAAAGGAAAGTTTATATTTTTCTTGTATTTAGTTTAAAATACAAATGTAGACTTAAAAGAATTTTGAAAAGTGTCTAGTCTATCCCCATTCCAATGCAAAATTTGCAGTGTGAGTGCAACTAAAACATTCCAGACAGATAGTTATCAGGCTTCTGCTTAAATGTCTGCTAGGAAGCACCCTTCGCCTCCTGAGGGAATATTTTCCTATTAAGTTTCCTCTCATATTAGGCTGAAAGCTGTTTCCCTGCAATTTCCAGTAATTAGTTTTCTGGCAACCACAATTAGACTGAAGAGCAGAAAATAGGTCTGTTCCATCTTTTGTGCATCACAAACCTTCAGCTATTTGTAGCGGGCTATCATGTTGCTCCCTAGTATATTTTTCTTCGAACTAAACTAAGCAGTAATCTTTTAACTTACATTCACAGGAACTGGATTTGAAACCCAGCTTTCCTTCACTGACCTTTTTATAACTATGTCCTTGAAACCTGTCATCCAAAACTGGTTTAGGCTTAAAGCAGAATTAAGGCAAACCCATTCTCTAGCACTGATCATCTGCTATGGTGATAAAGAATCTAAATACTCAGCTTCATCCAAGAAAATCTCTTGGCATGCCACCACCCAGTCTACATTCTATTCAGAAAAGGAAGGCCTGAAGCTGATTTACAGAATTATTTTTCCGTAACTTTAGGAAGGAAGGCAGTAAAGGAAGAAACATACAGTATATCAATGCCTTATTGTTGTAAATGAAATCATTTGCCTATATGGATTTGATTAAAAATACTAGAGATCAGGGGTGTCCCTGGGGAACAGTAAAAAAAACAAAGATGGCAACCAGAGCCATGCAGTCAAGTCCCATCCCTCTTTTATGTGCGTTGTACAGATACTACATATAAAAAGATGTGTGCTTTGATCACATTGGGTTTTTTTTTCTTTTTTTCCCCTTTTTATAGAACATTTCATGAATTTGCAAGTTAACCCTGTGAAGGGGCCACACTAATTTCTTTATCATTCCAGTTTTGTAAAAAGTGCTGGTGAACGTGGCTTTAATCACATTGTTGTCAGTGTGATCTTTCTCTTTTTGACCTTCCAGAGTTGGATCTCATTTTTTAAAATGCTCCATATAGCTAGCAGTTTTGAGACCTAAAAGTTCAACACATGTAGAGAACAAACTAGGAAAGACTAGTCTAAATTTTAAGGTCTTTTAGAAAGATTGCAATGTGCTTATTTTTTCATAACCTTATTCAAGTTTGACTAATAATATTTATGATGGGGGCCTCTGATAAATCTGTTGGGTCCCTTGAGCTACAAATCAAAAGTTAAGAGAAAGCAAAATAACTCTGAGTTATACTGCATGTCACTGACACGAATCACATCTAAACAAACTAAATTAGATCTAATTGAACAGCAGATGTCCAATTCCTATTCTGAAGCTGGTTTACTCTCATTATTCTAATCGTTTAAGTCATTGTAAAGGAGCCACTTCAAAGTTCTCTAGATCTAGCCTTGGGTTCTGCAGCATCTGCAATTGTAGATGAATATAAACATTCCCTGTGGAAGAAGAATTAACAATTTCTCATCACATCAGGAAGGAGGCCACCTGTTGGGGAGAGTGATTCAAGTGGCACAGTCCCATGCCCTACAAAGCATCAATGCAAATTATCAAATCCTTTGTTGATTTCCTTCCCCTGGGCATATGGAGACTAGGCATGCTTGCGGAGAGGTTCAAGTGATACTTATATCAAAATGAAATTACTAGAGAAGGGGAAAAGAACAGCTTGGTATAAATTTGCATTTTAAGCACAACAATTTTGGGGAAATGTTATAGAAAAATAAAATTGTCAAATGCTGAGATTTCCCAGGCATGTTTGCAGCAAAATGGTTTACTAGGTTACCTATATATTAAGGTAGATATATTAAGGTTAAGCACCTAGATTAGTGTCTAGGTAGAACCAATCACAATTCTCAGGCAAGAGCATGTTTCCTTAAAATATAGTTACCCATTCAGCTGCACCAAAAAGGATTATTACCGGTACTTTCCTAAATTATTTTCATTTCTTAATGGGAAGACTAGAGTTTACATTCAACCTACTACACAGAGTGATTATTATGAGAATGAGGGCTATCCTCACAAAACCAGTTTGATACAATCACCTCAATAAAAGGCTGATCTAATAAATCAGATAAATAAATAAATATAAATAAGAAGGAAAATGCCATTATATCCTGTTTTATGTCTTTTCAATGGACATTTAGTGGGAATAGAGTACCAAGTGAAGTGTTTTCCTGATTTATCAAGTTCCTTCTTATATTTTATCGCAGAATAATAGGGGTGTCCAAATTCTAAAATTCTGGGTATGTAACATTCTATTCTTATTCTGAACCACACTGATCTGGCTATTCCAAAGGCAGTCCACCAACTTCTGAGAGGTTAATGCTCTAGACAGGAAGGAGCTTAATGTGTTCCAGCCAAATATGGTGTTCCAGTCAATGGTACAACTACAAAAGGTTAGAGATAGTCAATACCCAGAACTTGATGATCTACTCCATTGCTTTTATTCACTTTGGGAAAACACAGAACCACCTCTGGAATAATCAGGTCATAGTCTCAAGAAAGAATGCAATTTTCTGGATTTCCCAGAAATTCATATTCTATAAGCAGTTGGATTTGTATGTAATTCTAAACTTTTTCTGCATTACTCCCTTGTAAATTTATTCAGGATTGAATATATTTGTTGAAAATTAGAGGTAAGTGAGTGAGTTGCTTTAGATTATGCTGAACCATTTCCAGTGCCCTTTTATGGGGGAAGGGGACAAATTGGAAAAATACATAAAAAGCAAGACAAAATATTACAAAAGAAGAGATGTTCTTTAAATAATTTATCATGGGGGATATGACTTGGCTGTAGAAAGAAGACATTCTCAATACATTATCCATGCCAGCCCAATACAAGACCCCTTTATCTGGGGGAATTGTTGCACTGTGCTGAGTTGTATGTTTTTTTATTTATATCTCTACAGAGATTGTGCTGTTTTTCTCTTCCTGAGGGTTCTCTGTGTTAAGAAAAAAAATAGGCAAAGGTGCAGAGAATCATAAAGAGATTACATAGAGATGATCAGAATATCTGCTGAGTAAAATTGCATCAAGGAGGTGTATCTATTATACGTTTAGAAAAAAAAACTTATCTAACCACAACTTCAAGTACATTAGTTGGAGGCAGTGGAAATGAAAACTCCAGAAAATGCTATTAGTAGGAAAGCTTGATGTGTGACAGCTTTTTCCATAGTGTAGAAAGAATGACATTTTTTGTGCATAAATTATGACCATTCTCAGCACTTTCAGCAGGTTAAATTTAAATCTATATCTATTTACATGGCCAGCATGTTTAGAACATGTGGTTATTATTGTCTCAAAATCATTTATTGTGCTATAAATTTCTCACAGCAGAATGGTCCCAGCTTGGGGAAAGCATTTTTTTTTTTTTTTTTTACAAAAGCTACAAATTGCAGAGAGGCTCAGAATGTTTAATGTACAGTATCTGCTTCAGACAAAGGTGGACTGAATCAAAATGAGAAGTTAACTCATTTTATGCCTGAAAAAGTATGGATAGGATGGTTTGTTTAAACCTGCATTTTTTCTGAATTTGATCATGGCAAACACCAATGGAGAAAACAGAAGCAGATTAAGATATTAGTATATTTTACATGTCTCCATCAAATAATAATTTAGCTCATGTTGATTGGGACACTAATAGTTTTATAATTCTTCCAATCATTGGTTCTTAAAAAAGATATTCTTGGAGGTTGGAAATATGGACTGATGTGATAAGATTTGGGGTGGAGAATAAATGTTTTTACATCAGCTAGTGCAAAACTATCACTGAACACTATGTAATTGTTATAAAGTACCTGAAAAAGCACTATCTGCAGAAATGAAATTTAATGATAGATCCTATCCAAATGTTCCTGATTTAAGAAAGGAAAAAAAGAGGACTTTTAGAAAAGAGGAACATGTACAAAGGGAAGGAGAGAAAAGGGAAAGTAGAGATGTTTTTGAATTGTGGAACAGTTAGCACACCAAAATCTCATTCATTATTGGCATGAGCAAAACAAAACAAAACAAAAAATAGACTTCACCCTCCCAGAACTGATCTTTCCTTTGCAAGGACAGATTGGGTCAGATTTCTCCTATTGGGGGAAGGCTGTATTACTGCTCTGTATTGACTTTGGCTCTTTGAAGTGTTTCTTTCAAAGGCTTCTCACTATTTAATGCACTATGGGCAAGGCAAACCTGTCTAATAGATACTATATAGAGAGCTATTAGAGAAGGGGTCCCGAACCCTTGGGCCATGGCCCAGTACTAGGCTGCAGCCTGTTTGGAACCAGACCATGCAAGTGGCAGGTTAGTTCTTGCACACATGTGAAGCTCCCCTTGTGCAAGTGGTGTCTGCTTGCACTTGCATGTGAAGCTCCCTTTGTACGAGTGGATGTGCACATCCACCACTCACACAAAGGGAGCTGTGCTCATGTGCGCCTGTCTGTCATTGAAAGGTTGAGGTCTGCTATATTAGAGAGCTAAATATACAGTATAATACAGTAGATAGCTATACCACCACCATAACATTAGCCATCAGTAAAACAGATTGAATTACAGAATCTGTGGTTTGTGTCCAGAAGCTGCTCTTGGCAAAGAAGAAGAACAGCAGGATTTTGGAAGTGGAGTAGGGCAAGTTGATTCCTTCACTACTGGGTCACTCAGTAAGACTTCTAGAACTTGGATGATCTAGTGACCATCTTAGTGACTAGCTATTGAAGCTATCTGTCATGCTTGCCCATAGCCTGCTTTTGTCTTTACTCCCAACCATTACTACTCGGTGGCCCTGCAGAAAAGTGCAGCAAGGTTGTTGTTTTTTTCCCTTTGAAGGATTGAAAACCCAGCCTTCTCCTTGTGGGCTGCCACCTCAGCCTTGATTGTATTTACTCCAATAGAAGACAATATATGTAGCTCCAGATTTAATTGTGCAATCTTGATGCTCTCTGATCTTGGATATTTGTTTGTAGACATTTCATTACAAAATTAGGTAACATCACCACTGCTAGTAAGTGTAGGGTTTACTCCCAATTTATATACAGTAGATTGCCCTGCCAATATTGATGGAAGTATGGTTTTATCCTTGATGGTTCCTTAATTAGTATATATTTTTCTACTTGATTGTTTGGTGTTAATTCCTGCTAATCTGGATGTTGGCTGCTGGAGAGGATGTGTTCTGGTCTCTTTGTTTTCTTCGTAGCTTTTTTATTGTCATTTTTGAATGATGTGTAATTGTGGTTTATCCCTATGTGTGTGTGGATGGCTGATTTGTTTGAATGCCAAGTTTCCAAGAAATGGCTAACATGTTTGCATTTAGCTTATCTAGAATGCTCACAGTCTCCCAGTTGAAATTGTGGTTGAGTGTATCCATGTTTCATGAGATTAAGGAGTTTTCATCATGCCTTCTGACTCTTGTTGGTGTTCATAGATATACTCTGCTTGTCTTCTGTCTGTTTGTCCTACATAATGAATGTTATAGTCCTTACATTGTATGTTGTTTTTATTTCTTGGACTCTTTTCATTTCTTTGAGATATTTTGAAGGGCTTTAGTTAGTTGTGTGCTATGGTGATGCCTTATGGTTGTAACAGTCTCTTTTTTCTGAGATGTTTTTGGTGTATTGCAATGTTATCCTTTTCATAGCTTGTGTTGGTTGTGCTGTATTGGGTTGGCAATTTCTGATAAAGTTGTATGGATATCCCTTTTGTTAGAAGATGTTGTACAAGCAGTCTGTTTTCTTTTTCTGGTTTTCAGGGTTGCTTCAGGTTATTTGTATTCATCTGAATAATGTTCTCACACAACTCCTCTTGTAGAGATTGGGTGCATTTACTCCATAGAATCATATATTGGAAGGTAACTAGAGGCCATCTGGTCCAACCCCTGCTCAGTACAGAATTCACTAAAACATCTCTACAGATGACCATCCACCCTCTGCTGATATACTTTAAGTCTTTGATCTGTTACCCATTAACCCCACTCTAAATCAATGCTATTTGATTTGGAAAGGAAGCTAAATACCAGATTGGGCAAAGTCAGGGCATTTTGCTGGGTTAAATTGTAAAGGAAAGGACTAAAAAGAACTCACATGAATGCATATTCCTGTTCCCTCTTCTTACAGCTTATTTTAAACTTTTAAAAAGCAGTATTATTTCTATATGACCCTACATTTCATTTGGCCTTTGGCACAACATTTTGGTTTTCTCAAATCCACATGAATTCTATAGCAGTGTTTCTCAACCTTGGCAACTTTAAACTGAAGGGACTTCAAGTTCCAAAGTTTTCCAGCCACCATGCTGGCTAGGAAATTCTGGAAGTTGAAGTCCACACAGCTTAAAGTTGCCAAGGTTCAGAAACACTATTCTATAGCTTTCCCTGATGCCTCTGTACAGGGATAGTTGCTGAGATAACATAGCCCTTTATTCAGGACAAGAAAGAGGGCAGCCAGCCTGTATCATTCTACATCCAGAACCTGATTGTGCTGGCACTCAATGCTTAGCTAGCTCTTTGCTATCCTGTAACATACATAATGTCTTGCACGAGAGGCTGCAGAAGTCTGAACATTTGTGCTGGTAGTTCCCAGCTGAGGCACCAGAACCTCTTGAGATCATGGCACCAAATTCAAAGAGCTAACTATCAAAATTCAGTGGTGTGATTTTTCCAAGATTTTTTAAAAATAAATAATAAGAAAATAGAATATCCTGCATTAACTTTACTTCTTTAAAATGGTCTTAATCTAAAATGTCTCAAAAGGGCCTCAAAATGTGGGGGTCACCTCCTCTCTGATTATTTTGGTTTTCATGTCAGAAGCACCAAGGCGCTTCCGGTTGAAAGGATTAGTTGGTGACATCATTGTTGCCTGATAGATGCCATTTGGGGGCTCCTTTCATGTCCCAGGCAGCAGCTGGAGTGATGGATGAGAGCTTGCTAACCTCCAACTTGGCCTCCTAACCATGCAAGCCACCTTGCTCCTTCTCCTCTCTGATGATGTCAACACCTTACAGCTGTGTTTCCAAAAGTCCTTGGGGACAGAAAGATAAAATTAAGAGAGTGTGCCCTCCACTTTAGAAGACCTAACATCTTAGCCAGCTGCCCCATAACTGTCAGTGAATGCTAATTGCATCCCGGACAGCAATATAATTCAAAGGAGAGGGCCAAACTGAGAGTTCATTTTATTTAAAAAGGAGGTGATCCGTGTGTTGATTACAAAGCTCAAACAGGGACAGCTCTGATTAATTTAAGAGGCTTTACAAGATCACTCATTATTTCAGCATTTCCTCCTGCTTGTATTGATTTTCTTGTTCCTTTAGTTGTGTTACTAAAATGAATACAGAGCAAGTTCAAGCATCCATTTTCTGTGGTCTAGCAATAATGTAGCATTGTAAGTATTTGGGGATTTTTTTTTTGTCTGTACACAATGTAGGAAACACAAGGCATGTCTTACACTATCTTTTTCCTTATCATATGAGGAAAGATCTTTTTTTGAAACAAATCAATTGGATTTATAGGTGGCCTAGAGATAGACAGACAGACAGATAGACTTTGAATATTAACCGGACTTAAGCTAAAATAATTCAGACTTCCCTTGTTTATTGTGTCTTCCCTTTAATATAAATATAAAGATCAGTCTAATGGTGCTGATCCAAATAGGCTTCTTCAACTTAGCTATATTGTGAGTGATAAAATGTTGGATTACTTTCTGCAGGTTCTGTAAGCTAGACTTGAATTAAGAAAAAAGAAGTATAAAAACTATAAAGGCAGGTTTATGTCTTTTTCAAACCCAAGGTTTCATGAAAACCACCATAAAATTCTTACTGTTATTACCTCTGCAAATAGAAATCAAACATCTAATAAAAATGAATTTTTTTATGAACAGTGAAGAAACCTTATACAAGAAACTTAGCTGAAAAGGGATTTGAGAAAGAAAAAAACACTACTAAATGCAAAGTCATTCTACATTCACAGGGAAAACATCTTATAAGCTATCAACAGTCATTCAGAAACATTTTGGACTTCATTCTAATTGATCTTAGTTTGCAGGCAAACCATATAGAATATGAGGGAGAGGTTGAAGTGCAGGAAAGGTTACTCAAATTCACATTGGGGATACTTCAGTTGATTTCAATGTCTTTAAAGCTTGGGCCTGACCAATCCATTAGAAACTCTCCCCAAAAGAAATTCTGTTGGAAAATATTCTCAACTCTAGGATTAAAGTTCAATATTATGATTCAGTTACATGAAAACAATGGAAAACAATAATTGGAAGTGCCTTGGCCTGGCTGAAGACTCTAAAGAACTTGTGTGTGTGTGTTACAACAAGTTTTTATTGCCTTTCTAAATAGCTCCTATGAATTCAGTATTCATGGAAAGCATTGCATGTAAAATTTGACATAATGAAGAAATAACTGGACCTTGGAAATTCTACTGAAGAATTTACTGGGCAGTTCTTTCTCTGCTTTCTGTCTAAAATTTATATTGAGCTTCCATCTCAAGGAAGCTGAATTAATACCATAAGATTTAAAATGAACATCTGCCATTAAACCACTTTAGCGCTGCTTCACTTTGCTATGATGGCAGCCTGCCATAAAATGTGGGGAGGGAGATTGGGAAGGTAGAGAGGGGGGATGAGAGGAACCAGAGGTGTGATCCAGAGACAACAGTTGAAAGTGAAATGTCCATTCAAAAAGGTGCCAAAATGTGCAACTGTTACCAAAACATCTAATTGGAACCTTATTGGACATAACCAAGATGACGGAGGGGGGAGGGCCTGAGAGAAGGAGAAATTTACTGGGATTACACCGGAAATCATCAGATCTGGGTTTGCTGTGCTGTTAACACCAATTATACCTTTCACTACAAATGGTCTTTCTTTTCTGACCATCCTGGCTGGGACAGGCCTGACAGACACGTGAAATCATTGTGAAAGAAGTGTGGTGGAAGAGGCCATTATTTTACATTGCTGAGGCCTTCAGTATCTCCTCTATTACTTTATATAGTCTCCACTTTTTAAGAAGGACAAGGGCTATCTTTACATGGCTAAGGGATAACAGAAGCCTTGGAGGACCCACCTCTAGCTCTTCACATAATTTAGAGCTAAATTCTATTTGGAAGGTGTAGGAGTGAATACTGTTGGCTTCTTAAGAGGCTTGAATTGCTGCTCATAACAAGATTTGCTGTGTAAATATTGTTCAATGCATCACTGAACCTTCCCCCAAAAAACATGTAGATCATGTCCATTTCAAATCATATGTAATAAGGCATTCGGATTGATTTGGGGGTATCCTGGGTCTTCATTCCCAATTGCTGAATTAAGAGGGCAAGGAGATAATGACAGATACTTTTTGCAGAAACAAATGGAGTATATTTGTTTCTGATTGCAGCTGTGTCAATAAATATAGAATTGCACCTACTGTTCAGAGTTCTTCTTTGCACAATTCCCCTCCCCCAGGCCACATATTGCAAAAGAAATCACAAAAATATCTTTGTTCTTTTACACGTAAGTGCCAATCAAACTTTTTAAATAGTTTAATGGCAACAGTAATACAATTATTTAGCTCATTAGACTGTACAAGAAAGCCAACACTCCATGTGTTTTGCTCAGAAGAGCACTGGCTGGGAACAGTGAGAAAGCTACCACAATAAATGAAGCAGGTGTTCTGTCTTAATGGGTAGTACAATGTTTTGGGCCAAACTGTATAGAAATCAGACAAAACAACATAACCCTCTGGGCATTCTGGGGAACAACTGTTTCCGCTTGTGACTTTATGAAATAAAAGGTTAAATCTATTTGTCTGACCTTCTGCAAAAAAAAAAAAAGCAAAGGCAAAGGCAAAATTACTGACATTTTTAGATTGCATCAAAACCTCAGGTAGCATTCTGACAGCATTTTAGTCCAAGGCATCATTTTAAAACAAAACAGGGTTGAAAATGTAATGTACCATAATTTCTGTTGGTCCTGGAAGACTACCAACAGATGAGACTTGTCAAAGATTTCCTTAGAATCACCTTACCCCTTTAATTTCTTTTTTTCCTGAAATTTCTGCTAGAAATCAATCTAGCAAATGGCTGCTAGGCTGATGGCAGACTCCGCTCCACCCACCCCCCCATGTTCTCTGCTCTCCACTCATCCATCTTTTTGGTTATCATATTGATGTATTATTCTCATTGCATTCCTTTGCCATTGTTTATTTTATTGTTCTATTATTTTACTTCTGTTCTGTTTACACTCCTTTCATTTTCTTCCTTTTTATTATTGTAAGCTTCCCACATTGGGGTAAGTAGGAAATAAATTTAACAAATAAATTTCCCAAAGAAGAGTAAAATTGGGTTCCTTAAGGCAATTAATAGCTAAATGAAAAGATAAAGATGCTGGGAAGTTGAGGTTAGTTACTGGTGTCTGTATGGATGCAGCCAGGCAATTATTGGGGCAATGCTGTGAAAATGGTTTGTCATTGTCTTTGATTACTTTTTAAAGAAAACTCTCCAATCTAGTCAATAACCTTAGTCATGCCTATCTTCAGGGTATGGTTAAAAAAAAAGTCAAGATGGTGGGATGTGATGGTGCAATCAATGCTCCACCTAATTTTTATGTGCATCTAAAATCCAAGTGAGCTTTAATTGTACAGTAACAACTGCCATATTGACTATTTTGACAGCTGTGGATACATCACAGCCTAAGATTTCCTATTAAAATACCAGCCAGGTCCATCCTGTTTAACTCCTGAGCTTGCCTTCTTCTGAGACAGTAACTGCATCCAAGTCAATGAGCTTAAGTACTATTTAGAAGGTCCAGAAAGTTGCCAATCAGATTATTTGCTCATGTAATGGCTTTCTAAATCTGTGGTTTCAAGTGGGAGTTTTGTCCATCTTTACCTAGATTTATTGTATTTATCTGAGAGGAAGATAACTTGAATTTAAGACAATTTAAGAAAAAAGATTTTAGAGAACATGCATACAAATTGTTTTCCTTCTCCGGTTTCCCTATATCAGTGGTGGCAAACCTATGGCATGCATGCCAGAGGTTGCACTTGGAGCCCTCTCTGTGGGCACGCATGCCATTGCCCCAGTCCTGACTCCCCACAACCCTGTCCTCACCAGCAGCCTGCCCGGAGAAGAGCCTCCCCCAGGCACAGCCCACATGGAGCAGCGCAGCCAAGCACATAGCAGCCGGGAAGCAGGGGCAAGACTCCATCCTCATGCCACATCATGTGCAGATGTTGCTGTGGGGTGCAGGCACAGGGCGTGGCTGCCATGGTGCTGCAAGGCTGCCTGGGTGATCTGTGGTGAGTGGCTCTGTGGGTGGGTGGAGCAGGGGGCAGAGTGGGGGTGGGCTGGGGGCAGGGCGGTTTTGGGACACTCGATCTCTAAAAGGTTTGTCATCATTGTCCTATATTGTCAAATGGGATTCCAACTTCAGCCATCCTGCACAATTTCCTCCAACCAAATGTATGTATGTTGTACGATACATTTGTATAAACAAAAACATGCTGGCCAGAAGCAACTTTCTCTCAAAAACAAGGTAAAGCCAGAGCAAAAAAAACTCCACCAATATTTACTGAACTTATAATTGATATTATTGATTACAGTTATTTTCCTTTAAAATAGGGCACTCCTAGTGCAAAATGATTTCCCCAACAGCAAATATATAGACAATAATGTCTCTCATAGAAACAATTGTCTTTTTCACACATGTCCATGCACATTCTAGTAGAGAGAAAGGGAACAATTGAATCCAGCAAACATAAATTGATGCACTGCTCTTTCATGAGTCCATTGAATTCAATGATACAAGATGCTACTCTATGAGGAGCAATCTGTTTATTTCATGTTACTTCATAGGAAGTTGGTGGAATGTGGTATTGGAGAAACAACTTTCCCCCTAAATTTACAACTGTTTCAGCTTAATTTACAAGGTAGCTTTGAACAATCTGAGGGTTCCTCCCCTTTCTTTTTTGGTCCTTAGTGCCAGATAATTGCTTTCATTAGCGTGCTTCTACATTCTCCTCAGGCTTTATTGCCCATTTCTTTTATCATGTAAAGCTACTCTCTCATTTAAAAGATAATCATTTAGGGAGGGATCTTCCATGCTCTTTTCAGGTTAATAGGAGGGCTTTTGATATATAAAGCATATGCTTGTCACTGAACTATGGCTCTTCCCCAATTTCTAAATCAAATAAGAATAATATTCCAACTTCTCTTCTAAGGAAACAGCAGTTCTTTGTTCAAAATGCATTAATCTAGACAGTGAGAATAACACTCGAGTTGGTTTGCATCCTTACTTGTTTAAAATGGATTCAAACAACATCTCTGCCAAATGAAAAAAAATAAAAGTAAGAGCTTGAAATTTTCACAAATGATTTCTCCATCCATTCAAGGCTGAAAGAACCATGTTGCTAATTTATTCTGGAATAATATGCCATGTTGGTGGTATAACCCTTAAGTCAATCATTCAGCTATGCATCATCCTGATTCATTACATTCAGTTAAAACACTGGCTTGTCGCATTTGATGACTTAGATAAATAATAACAATAGTGAAGCTAATTCCTATCAAACTAGAGAATTCTGCCAAATTGTTTTATGGTTTCTGATGCACTCCAGAAGCAATCCATTCTGCATATTTGCTTGCTTTTTATTCTGAATGGAACTCAGCTGCAAATAAAATCAGCTTTGAATGTTTGAGTGGAGAAATATCAGGTCAGAAAGATAACAAATAAAAATTGTTGTAAGAAATGCTTAATTTTGGGAGGGTTTGTGCTGCAGTTACTGAACATCTTTAAAGCTGAATATTCCTGTTTGTTTTATGCATATTTTATAAAAAAATAGACCAATTCCTTAAAATACTATATTTTTAAAAGTATTTTTTATAATCCTCAATAGTCTTTCTGTCTTAACAACAGTACTCCCCCTCCCCCAATTACTTCTCAGTCACTTTCCTTTAACAACAACTTTGTCTGATATATCTTTAAAGAAAATCCAGAACATTTTATTTCATTAAGTGCTTCACAGCAAGTCCTACACAGATTACAACTATTGACCTGGGAATTTAGTCATGGGGTCTTTAACAACTGCATAGAAGGGACAGGAGATAAGATGAATGGATGCTAAAATATATTAAAAATAAAACACTAAAATCTGTATTAAAAGTTGAGCAATTGATACAGGTCAGGAAAACTTTTTCTGACCTGAAAGGCAATAATGAAAAGAAAAGGTTGCATTTGTAAGGGGAAAATAGAGGCTGAGGAGAGATATGGAAGAGTGTTTTCTAACCAACAATATTTGGGGGCTATAACGTCTAGAATATACAGCATGCAAGCTGGCTGAGAACTTGGTGGACCTAACTCTTGGCTTGGGAATTTAGTCATAGGGTCTTCAACAATGCAGTTCTGGTTTGCTAACATCCAGTATGCTGTGTGAGCAAATCAGAACTTCCATGTTCATATAACATTCTCTGCTAATAGACTTAACCATAGTGCAGATTCATATGGTGGCCTGATTTATAGAACTTGTTAAGACAGGGACAGGGATTGGGTTTCCAACTTTAGTGTTGCCTTAATATCATCATCACTCAATTTCTCTCTTTAACTTCTCTTATTGCCTTTTCCTTCTCTTTCCTTCTCTTTCATTAATTTGGCCTTCCAAAATTAACTTTTTTGGAATGGCCATTGCTTTCTGATACTCTATCATGAATGGTAGCTAGGCTGTCTCTGATAAAACTGGAGATACAGACATTGTGCCTCAGTATGGTTGTCCAATCCAGGTAACCAAAACTTGTGTACCACTCATAAAAAGGTCTTAGTTGTACCCAGTATTCATGCATCTAAAGCAGTGGTTCTCAACCTTTTTAATGCCGCGACCCCAACCGGTCGTAAGTTGAGGACTACTCAACCGGTCGTAAGTCAAGGAATACCCAGCCGGTTGTAAGTCAAGGACTACCCAACCGGTTGTAAGTTGAGGACTTTCCCTGCCCGGGAGCACTGCGCATGCATGGTGCCTCCCCCTGCATCGGCCGAGGCATAGCTGGCAAGTGGCAGCGACAGAGCAGGCTGACCACCGGCTGGGCCACCAGCTGGCCCAGCCCAAGGGAGGTAAGGCACCTGCCAGGCCCCATGCATGCCAGCAACCATCCCTGCGCCCGCTGGCCTCCCACCTCCCACCCCTGGCCTTCTTTTACTTACATTTTTAGTAGTTGCTCAGTAGGGAGGGGTGGAAACTTCCAGACAGCTCACCTTCGCTGCAGACAACTTGCAGCACCGTTTGTAGACTGGGGTTTTTGGCGGCTCAGCAGGGCAGAGACAGCCTGGACAATTCCTATTGGCTTTTGAAAGCCAATAGAATTAGACTCTATTCAAGAGAGTCTATTCTATTGGCTTTCAAAAGCCAATAGAATAAAAGGGAGTAGCACAGTTAAGAAAAAGGGGGAAAAATGGTGGACTGCATTGTTTGGCGACCTCTGTGAAATGGTCGTTCGACCCCAAATGGGGTCCCGACCCACAGGTTGAGAATCGCTGATCTAAAGAAATATAATGAGAATCCAATGAACCACAAACTGGGTCATTCTAAGCAATAGATCTGAGAAGAGAACCTTGAAAGGACCAAACAGAAACCCCAAAGTATCATAACTGAAATCACCAGGTCATAATTTTTAAAGTATTTCAAAACTTAAAACAGCACTTTGAACTGAGCTGGACAGTAAAGTCAATTAACATGGCTTATCCAGAATTATTTTAGTCATGCAGACTATTAGATTCTCAAAAGTTATTTGGTAGCTTGCCTTCTTGAAATGAAGAAAATTGTTTCAATGTAGCACTACAGAGAAGTTCACCTTTGTTACGAGGAGTAATAATATGTCTATTTAAATAAGTTAAACTCCTTTTTATTCCAAGTTAGAGCTGAGTCCAAATTGATTGTAATAAATCCAGACTGTTCATTGCTTCTATTGTTGCCTTATTGTAAATGAACTTCACCTAACTGAAGCTAAATTCCCATGCACAGTGATCCCTTGGAACAGATGCCCTTGATGTGTATAAATATATTTACATTCAAGGAAGGAGAAAGAAATATGTTAAAAGCTTTACTGCATAAATTTGAAATCTATTGCGTATTCATGCATATAAAAAGAGAGTTAGGGACCTGTATCATATCTGAAACTAAAGAGTTAGCCTCTTGATACATTGGTTGAATCTTTGATTAAAGGTGAAATTGTTCTGAACATAAGAAACAACAGAGGATAACGATGCCTACTTAGAGAAATCAACTTGTCACTAGTATATGCTATTCATGTACACCAAGTAGAAGAAGCTGTTCATCAGAATTGAAAATATAATTCAAAATAATGATAATATTCCAATATTCCATTAATATTCTTGGCTAGCACTCAGGATAAAAGGGTTACAGAATGAAAGGACACCAGCAACACTTAGTCAAGAGTGTAACTTTGGCTCTTACAAAGGAACCAACAACAACCAAAAAGTCTTGGAAACAGAACAAAGTGTATGTAAATAATGCAACAAGTACAATATGATTCTTGCTTGTAGATAGAATCCAGCATAATAGAATCAGGAGCGTGTAAAGTATAACACAGCTAAAATGTGCAGAACTATGAGAACTATACATAGAACAGCCAAAGGAGTATTAATCTCAAAAATGTGATATTTTTCATAGGCTCCACCAAGGATTGGATGAGACACTAGAAAGAAGGCAAAGTTGAACAATGCACACTGCATCAATGGAATCCTTATTGCTTATAATATTAATACTGATGCAAGTCAATACAGTAATGAATGTGGCTACTATAGATTGAATCCTAAGTCAGGCTTGTATCTAGTAATCATGCATTTAATGTAATATAATGAAGACATAATATAATGAAGACCCAGAAACCCTACTGAATGGCTGTAAAGTGAAAAGATATAAACGTAGCAATAATACCAAAAAACCCATCCTGGCCCAGAAAAATGTATAAGATACACACTAACACAATGGTACTAACAGTAATACAGTGCATTGTATTATACAATATAATTGTACAATAATACAATAGTTACAATATGGTGATTTAGTCAACATAGAAATATTACAGGGAAAATATTTCCACAATTAAACAGACATGAATATGCTTTTTATGAAACTGGATGTCACACAACAACTTAATGCATTACTCTTAATAAAGATGTATAACCAGTTAGTATATGCTATGAAAAATAGTAGCACTGAGAACAAAACTGGAAGAACTGGACAGAATGGAACCAAAAGAACTTATTCATCCTGCTAAACAACTAACTATAGCTATGGATATACAGTAGTTCACCAGAAACATGGATGTTCGAGAGGATGACAGACATGAGTGGAACTCCTAGCAAAACTGGGCAGGTACAAAGATATTTTCCACATTGGATGTACCAAATAGGTTTTGGGCAGAAAAGGCATACATTTTTTTTTATTGAAAATTTTTTAAAAACTTTTACAAAGACAGAAAAAAAACAATGACAACTACAATAAGACAAAACAAAAAACAAAAAACAAAACAATACAACCCTCCCCCAACCCCTCCCAAATCACCCCCTCCCTCCCCCCGAGCTTCCCAGAGCAGAATATAGGCTTAATTAAAAGAAATTAACAAAATTATAAGATAATTAAGAACAAAATATATATGAATAAAGAATTATAAACCTTAAAAAAAAAATTTAAAAAAAAATCAAAGCAAAGAAAAAAAAAGTAGAGTTTTTATACAAGTTATAAAAAAGCTAAATGGTATTTTTTCATATCCAATTTAAATTGTATAAAATTTATCCATTTTTCCCATACAGCAAAAAATTTCTCTTGCATTTGCTCTTTTAAGAAAGCTGAAATCTTTGCCATTTCCGCCAAATAAGATACTTTAAAAAACCACTCTTGCAAAGTAGGCAAAGATTCCTTCTTCCAATATTGACCTACTAGCAGCCTTGCGGCTGTAATTAAATTCAACATCAATATAACCTCCTTAGCATCACAATCAGTAACAATACCAAGCAAAAATAATTGTGGAGTAAATTTTACCCTCTTTCTAAAAATTCTCTGAATATTCCACCATATCTTAATCCAAAAAGCTTTTATATTTTTTCACAACCACCAAATATGATAATAAGTGGCATCCAAACAGCCACATCTCCAACATTTAGGCTGTAAGTCAGGATACATGAGAGACATCTTTTGTGGATCAAGGTGCCATCTATAAAACATTTTATAAAAATTCTCCCTTAAATTCTGGGCTTGTGTAAATTTAACATTTCTCACCCAGATAGTTTCCCAGGTATCCAGTAGAACTGGTTCACCAAAATTCTGCGCCCATTTAATCATACAATCTTTAATTAATTCTGATTCTGAATCCAGTTCCACTAGCACCCCATAAATTCTTTTAATATGAGTTTGTCTTTGATCCTTTACTTGCTTGAAAAGATTTTGATCTTCTCTAAGCAAACGTAAATTACGATCCATCTTCCATCTATCTAATAGTTGTCTATATTGAAACCAAGAATAGGTAATATTTTCATGTAACAAATCTTCCAAAGATTTTAACTGCCAATTTAGACCATCCCATCTAAGTAATTGTGTATAAGACACCGTATCCATTTTAACACCTCTCTTTATCCCCTCTATCGCATGCCAAGGTATAGCCCATAATGGTATTTTAAAATCACTTTTATAATATTTCCTCCAGACTCTAAGTAGAGAAATCCTTAAAATATGAGATTTAAAAGCCCGATCCACTTTTTTATTAAATATTAAATAGGCATGCCAACCAAAGAGTAAATCCCATCCCTCCAAATGGAGTATCTCTGAATTTGTTAAGTTTACCCAATCACTAATTAACGTAAAAACCACTGCATCATAATATAATTTCAAATTCGGTACCTTGAGTCCACCTCTCTCATGGAAGTCCTGCATAATTTTAAATTTTACCCTTGGTTTTTTCCCTGCCCAAATAAATTTGTTAGTACCTTTCTGCCATTCATTCAAATTAACCTCATTCTTTAAAATAGGTAACATTTGAAACAAAAAGAGAAATTTGAGCAGGACATTCATTTTAATCACTGCAATTCGTCCCATGAGAGATAACTGTAACTTCTCCCAATTCCTCAAGTCCTTCTGTACACTGGCCCACAGCCTTTCATAATTATTCTTAAACAATTTTGCATTAGAAACAGATAAAGTGACCCCCAAATATTTTGTCTTATCAACAATTTCAAAACCAGTCAACTCAGCCAAAGTCTGTTTGTCCTGAATAGTCATATTTTTAGCTAATATTTTAGTCTTATTATTATTAATTTTAAAGCCCGAAACAAGTCCATATTGACGAATCAGCTGTAGTAAGTTAACTACAGAATAGGTAGGTTGAGATAAAGTAACCACCAAGTCATCTGCAAAAGCTCTTAACTTGTACTCTTTTTTATTAACTTCTATTCCTCTTATTTCCTGCGATTCTCGGATTTTAATCAACAAAATTTCCAATGTTAAAACAAACAGCAAAGGTGACAGAGGACATCCCTGTCTAGTACCTTTTTCTATTGTAAAAACCTCTGACAAACCCCCATTAACAATAAGTTGTGCCGTTTGCTTTTGATATATAGCAGTAAAAGCTTGTAATATTTTCCCTCCAAAATTCATCTCCTCAATTGCTCTTAACATAAAATGCCAGTTCAATTGATCAAAAGCTTTTTCAGCATCTAAGAATATCAGCCCTGCAGGGACTTGGTTGTTCTTATCTAAATATTCTAATATGTTAATAATTTGTCTAGCATTATTTTTCATGTACCTGCCAGTTATAAAACCCGATTGATCCTTATGTATAAGCTGATGCACAACCTTCATAAGCCTATTAGCTAAAATTTTTGCAAAAATCTTATAATCTACATTTAAAAGAGATATAGGTCTATAATTCCTTGGTAAAGTAAGATCTTGATCCTCTTTTGGAATCAAGGATATAAAAGCACTGCGCCATGATGGAGGGATCTCTGCACCCTGCAATATATTATTAAAAAGCTCAACTAAAGGTTGAGTCATCTCTTCAACTAAAGTTTTATAAAGCACCGTACCTGGTGCTTTACCTAATTTTAATTGTTTAATAACCGTCACAATCTCCTCATTGGTAATTGGACCATTAATTTCTTGCTTCTGATCTTCTGTCAATTTAGGAAAGTTAGCCTCACTTAAATATTTATTTATGTCTGAAATTTGTACATTAGTAGTCTTATATAATTTTTGATAGTAGTCTAAAAAAGATTTCTTAATCAGTTCCTTCTGATACACTAATTTACCATTATAATTTATTTTATCTATTATTCTCTGTCTCTGTTTCTTTCTTAATTGATAAGCCAACCATCTCCCTGGTTTATTGGCATTACAAAATGTATTTTGTTTCATAAACAAAAGATTAGTTGCAGATTGATCAGCCATCAACATATTAAATTGTGCTCTTAAAAGCTTTATAGATTCCTTAATCTTTTCATCTGAAGGATTTAAAATCAAAAACTTTTCTTTTAATTTAATCTCCTCTTCCAATTCCTTACGCTTCTGAATCTGCTTTTGTCTATGAACGTTATTCATTTTTATCAGAATTCCACGCATAAAAGCTTTACCTGCATCCCATACCATTGATGTTGATGGCCCCTTATGCATATTCAAAACAAAATAATCCTTTAAACAGTCCTTTAACTTTTGAACATTCTTTTCTTGTCTAAATAAATTCTCATTCACCCTCCAAGATCTCCTCTCCTCTTTTTCATGAATCAACTCCATCCAAACCGGACTATGATCCGTCAATGTCCTAGGAAAATTTTTTACGTTCTTTACCCTATTATATAAGTCAGTTGTAATCAGAAAAAAATCAATTCTTGAAAGAGATTGATGTCTATCTGAAAAAAAGGTAAAGTCTCTCTCCTCTTGATTATGTTCACGCCAGTAGTCTCTCAATTCCCAATCCTCTTTCAGATCAAAAAAGGCTTTAGGTAATTTAGCCTGTTTGAAAAGGGTAGAAGAACCTTTTTTGTCCCTTTGTGTATCTAAGACACCATTCCAGTCCCCCATTAATATAATGGCTCTATAGTCCAGCGAAATTATTTTCTGATGTAACAGTTTATAAAATTGTTCTTGTTGCTGGTTTGGTGCATACAGTCCCACAAGGAGTATTTTCTTACCATATAAACCAAGTTCAACCATTACATGTCTTCCTTGGGGATCTGATTCTACCAGACAAACTGGTAAATTTTGCTTAACATAAATAACCAATCCCCCTTTTTTCCCCGGGGCAGAAGATACAAAATGTGAGCCCAAACGACCATTAACTAAATATTTTTGATCTTTAAGTAAAATGTGAGTTTCTTGCAAGCAGATGATATCATTGTTATGTTGTTTTAAGTAGTGAAAGATTTTCTTTCTTTTCTGAGGGGAGTTAAGGCCGTTAACATTCCAGGTCAGGAACTTTACCATCTCCCTTGACCAGGAGCCTGGAGAAGACTGCCTGAAGGTCTGCCATTGATGAATGTGTTGCAGAAGTCTTGGGTCTTGCTCCTCCCACCGGCAATGAAGCACTTTCATAAGTAGATTCTTTAACTTCTTTCTTCTGTTGTTCCTTCTCTTTATGTCTATGTGCTGCACGAGTCATCCTTTGCTCTTTAACCTCTGTTTGACATTGCCATTCCACTTGTGACTTCCCAGCAGGAATCAAACCTAGCCCTCCAGATTGCTGTTCCGCCTCTTTGCCATCCAAAGATTTCTGAATCATAGGTAAAGATGAGCCTGCTCCCAGGACCGTATTATAAAACTCCTTACTTTGGCAACCGTGTTAAGCCTATAACGCAACCCCGCATGGCTCAAAACAATACCCATAGGAATCTCCCATCTGAATGACATCGATCTTGCTTTGAGTTCATTAGCTAAAAAAGCAAAGTCTTTCCTGTTTCTTAAAATTTTGGATGGAATTTCCTTTAAGATAATGACATCTTGGGCAGCAATCTGAAATCTCTTATTGTAATAAGCTTGTAAGATTTCATTACGCAGAGACTTCTTAGAAAAATAGATCACCACATCTCTTGGCAAATTCTTTTGTTTCGCAATCCAAGAATTGACTCTGTAGACTTTTTCCACTTCTCTGCGTAACTCATCTTTATCCATATTCAAAACAAGAGCTAGATCATTAAGCACCATCTGTGTCAGGTCTTGATTTAAATCTTCTTTCAAGCCCCTGATTCTCAAGGCATACTCCATTTCCCTGTACTGGGACATGAGAATATCCTCTTGTGAAGTTTCCACCTTTCTTTCCATATCCTGAAATTTATCTTCAATAAATTCAACTTTATCAGCGACCTCCTCCACTCTGGAATCCAATTTCACGACCACTGAAGCCAAGCCTGACAAAGCTGCTACTATGTCTTGTCTCAAAATGGTGTTATTATCTTCTAACAGCTGCTTCATCTCCTCTTTACTTTCAGTTTTATTCTGCTTAAGGAGGTCTCTCATCTCCTCCTTAGTTTCAGATTTAATCTGTTTAATCTGTTTAAGAAGATCCTTCATTTCCTCTCTGCTTTCAGATTTACTCTGTTCAAGAAGTTGCTTCATTTCATCTCTAATTTGGGATACAGCATTTCCCATTATATCTTTAATCTCTTGTGCAGATGAACCTGGCAGAGGAGGAGAGGGTGGAAGCAATACTGATGGTGTAGGTTTAAGTTGTTGTTGTACAGTTAAGGTTGTAGGAGAGGAAACCACCTTAGAAAATATAGAGGCCGGTTGCCTCTTTGAAGCCATTTTTCAAAGTGTTCTTCTCTCTCTCTTTCCTCTTGAAAGGAAAGAGGAGACAAAAAAAAAGAAAAAAAATACTAAAGTTCTTAAAGTTTAAAAAAAGCCAAGAAAAGTATCCAAAACACAATCAAAAAATAAAGGAGAAAATTAGAAGCAGTAAATGTATTCATTTAAGTCCAAATTGTCTTCCCAGGGAAAAAAAATAAAGAACAAAAGAACAAAGAACAAAGTACTTTCAAAACGCCATCTTACTTTCACTTTCCGTACCAGCAAAAAAGAAACAAAAGAATCAGAGTCAACTAAAAAGAAAAATTTAAAATAAAATACTAAACTAAAAAGAAATCCTTTAAACTGCTCTGTCCGCTTTAAAAATTACTCACCAGAAGACTTTAAACACGGAGCTGGTAGCGGCGTTTCCTTTTGCTTCCGAAGAGGCAAAAACAGCTGGGAGGCGGAGAAAGCAGGAACTCTGAGGGAGCGCTCTTTCTGTCCCCTCAAAAGAAAAATCCAGAGGGGGCTAAGAGGTTCTACCTCTATTCTTGCAATCTCTGCCCCTTCCCTTCGCCCGGGAAGGGGATTCCGAGCCGCGGGCCAGCTGATTTTTGCTGCACACCGCGGATCTAATGCCATCCCAGGAGGACGGCTACAAGGCAGCCGCCATCAACGTCGCTCCCCGGCGGAAGGCATACATTTTTGAATGTTTAATGTAGCTCTGTATAGTCAATACAAATATAAATATAAACCATTTGGGATTGTTTTTTTTTTTGCTCTTGACATTATATAACACTCACACACACACAAAAAAAAAATGGTTGCAGGCCTTGCAGGAAACATGGAATAGAAGAATGGCATACTTGTGCCACAAAGGACGAATGTGATCATCAGTTAAAAGTGGTTCTAGAAATACATTCTAAAATATTAAAGTGAACAAAAGCAAGTACTGTTTTAACATTAAAGAAATATAGAATCTTGGAAACTTATTAATAATAGTATGGGATTAAACCAGACCTGGCTACGATAAGACAATTGTAGATATGCCAAAACTGACATGCCAGGAAAAGATTCAGAGAATTTTGGGAATCATAAATACTACCTTGAAACTAGTCCTAGTCTGACTGCCCACATCACAAATCAGAAGACCTTGCTTTGCAAAGGTGCCATCTGGCATCCGGCATATGACCAGGACCAAAATTACACGAAGAATACTCTTAAATACAGCACCTATTTTGCAATTTTATAATCCTTCTGCAAGAAGCAAAGTATCCACAGATGCTACAATGCAAGTTACATTGAGCAGATGTGTAGCTAAGAAGCTAAACAGACTAATTGAAAAGTGTTGAATGTTGACCGAATAAGTTATTTTATTTAGAAAGAATGTGAGAAAGTTTTGTTTTTCTTTTACTAAAAATTGAACCAACTCATATTATGGGTTGTAATTATGTGAACTTTGCAATATATTAAGTTTCTTTTTGTTCCAGGTGAGAGTTGGGTCCAAGCTGAACTTAATGAACTCTATCGGTTCGCCTTTTGTGTCACTGCATCCTCATAAATGAACAAGAATGGAAAGAAAAATTTTACTGTAAATTACATTTTCTTTTTCTCAGGTTGGAAGATTCTAGCCCAGTCAATTCACTGCTTTGTTTATTTCCTACTTGAAGAGGAGTATTGGCATTGCCTGTAATCACAAAGCCAGTTAATCTATCATAGTTCTGCCCACTTTTTCCTAGTGCTCCTTGATTTTAGAAAGGTTTCTTGTCTTTTAAATTGACCTGGAAATGCTTGCATTGTAACATGGAACCATCTCTATGAAGACATATATTCTGCCAATAAATTGTGAGTTACTGGACAGAACTTCTGACAACCCTAACAGAGTCTAGGAAAGAAGAAGGAAAAGGTACATCTTCTACTAATACAGTACTTGTGCAGAGTTGGGGGATTGAAAACATCAAATGAAAGAAAGTCTGGCATTCATGTGAAGATGAGGGGAATGGAGATTACAAAACTTATAGTTGACCTCTTAACCCCTTTGCAGAAATTAGGGACTTACATAACACTGTTGGGATCAACTAAGCTCAGTCTTTTAACTGTCCTGCATGAATTTTATTATACATCTAGCTGCTGATAGATATTAAGCACACCTTGGTCATCACTTCATCACTTCAATTATTTCCATTATAAAACTTCAATGTTGTGTGACCTATGATTAATGATAACTTGTATAGAAAAACTGGTTGTTTCTTGTTAAAGTCCTGTAGGTTATGGGTAAAGATCAAGGCTTACTGAATTCTAAATCACACTGAGACTGTTTAGATAATTTTCTGCTTTTTCACCGTGGAAATACAGAGCTGAATAAATTATGGATTGAAGGTTAAATGCAAATGACTTTCATAAAGGGCCTCATAAACCATTACTGAAGTAAGGCAGATTGATCAAGCTACCCTCTTTAGAGCACAATATTATGGTGGTGATTACTGGAAGATAATATGATATCTGAAGAAATCCCTCCAATTGTATTGATCTAAGAACATCTCTGAAGAACATCTGTAAAGGCATTCAAGATATTTGAAGATGTTTAAGATGAAAAAAAAAACCATGGAAAAACAAGAAAAGTACTTCAAAAAATCTCAAAACTGAGCAGGAGGTTCCAAGAAGATAAAACAAAGATGGAAGGTATATTCAGAAATTCTGCTAGTAATGTAATGCAAAATGTCAACATCCAAGATACCGTAGAAGATATTCCCTATTTGCAAGAACCTTTAGCACCAGAAGTTAGACCAGCACTCCAGTCATTACCATATTGGAGCATATGCAACATCTACAGAAATATGGCAAGCAACAGAGGAAGAATTAACAAATATTATAACCAAACTATGCCAACAAATTTGACAAATGTCAACAGATTGGAAGAGGTCAATCTACATATCAGCACCAAAGAAAAACCTAACAGTGTGTAGAGGACCCTAAATGGAAAGGGAGATGCCAGATGGTCAAGCTAGATTTAGAAAACACCAAGAAATATTGATTATTCATGCTGGATAACTGAGAAAGCCAAAAACTACCCAAAAGAAATCAATATGTGCTTCATTGGTTACAGAAAGGCCCTCTAATAGGGATCCCAAACTATCTCATTAACTTCATGTGAAATCTATATACATGTGAGGAAGCCTCAGTCCAAAATAAACATGATGAAACAGCTTGACCCTGGCAAAGCAACAAGACTATACATTCATCCCTTATTTATTCAGACTTTTTGCTGAATGTACACTGAGGTGGACTGGATTGAAAAATATGGCTGTAGTTGATGAAGCAAATATCAATAAACTCTACTGTGCTGATGACACTATCCTGAAAGCTGAAAATGCAAATATCTGGAAACTTTCATAATAAAATCAGTGAACACCTTAAAAGAGAAGCTTTTAATTTCAAATCCTTCAGATGAAAAGGTGAAAGGAGCTATAGAATTGTTAAAAACACAATTTAATATGTTGATGGCTGATCAAGCTGCAACCAACTTATTGTTCATGAAACAAAATACATTTTGTAATGCTAACAAACCAGGGAGATGGTTGGCTTATCAGTTAAGAAAGAAACAGAGACAGAGAATTATAGACAAAATAAATTATAATGGTAAATTGGTTTATCAGAAAGAATTGATAAAGAAGGGGTTTGGCAGCAGCTTATACATAAGGACCAATCGGGTTTTATAACTGGAAGGTATATGAAAAATAATGTTAGACAAATTATTAACTTATTAGAATATTTAAATAAAAACAACCAAGTCCCTGCAGGGCTGATATTTTTGGATGCTGAAAAAGCCTTTGACCAGTTGAATTGGCAGTTTATGTTATGTTTAATTAAGGAGATGAATTTTGGACAAAATATATTACAAGTTTTATCTAATATATATCAAAAACAGACTGCTCAACTTATTGTAAATGGGGGTTTATCAGAGGTTTTTACAATAGAAAAAGGTACAAGACAGGGATGTCCATTATCTCCATTATTGTTTGTCTTAACATTGGAAATTTTGTTAATTAAAATTCGGGAGTCTCAAGAAATAAAAGGAATAGAAATTAATAAAAAAGAATATAAGTTAAGAGCTTTTGCAGATGACTTGGTTGTTACTTTGTATCAACCTACTTATTCGGTAGTTAAATTATTACAACTGATTCAGAAATATGGGTGTGTCTCGGGTTTTAAAATTAATAATAATAAGACTAAAATATTACCAAAAAATATGACTAATTGTGATAAACAGACTCTGGTTAATTTAACAGATTTTGAAGTTGCTGACAAGGTAAAATATTTGGGGGTTACACTATCTGTTTCTAATGCAAAACTGTATAAAAATAATTATGAAAAGTTGTGGATTGGGGTACAGAAGGATTTAATGAATTGGAATAATTTACAGTTATCTCTTATGGGTAGAATTGCAGTTATTAAAATGAATGTTCTGCCAAAGTTTCTTTTTTGTTTCAAATGTTACCTATTTTAAAGAATGAACTTAACCTAAATGAATGGCAGAAAGGTATTAATAAATTTATTTGGGCAGGGAAAAAACCAAGGGTCAAACTTAAAATTATGCAAGATTTCCGTGAGAGAGGTGGACTCAAGGTACCAAATTTGAAATTGTATCTTTCTTAGATTATTATCAAAAATTATATAAGAGTACTAATGTACAAACTACAGATTATGATGCGGTGGTACTAACATTGATTAGTGATTGGGTGAATTTAACAAATGTAGAAATACTACCAATTTTACTGGATACTTGGGAACTTATTTGGGTGAGGAATGTTAAATTCACACAAGCACAGAACTTAAGAGAGAATTTTTATAAAATGTTTTATAGATGGCACCTTGATCCAAAGAAAATGTCCATTATGTACCCTGATCTACAGCCTAAATGTTGGAGATGTGGTTGTTTGGACGCTACTTATTTTCATATTTGGTGGTCGTGCAAAAATATAAAAGCCTTTTGGATTAAGATATGGTGGAATATTCAAAGAATTTTTAGAAGGAGGGTAAAATTTACTCCGCAATTATTTTTATTAGGTATTATTACTGACTGTGATGCTAAGGAAGTTATACTGATGCTAAATTTGATCACAGCCGCTAGGCTGTTAGTTGGACAATATTGGAAGAAGGATTCTTTGCCTACTTTACAAGAGTGGTTTTATAAAGTTTCGTATTTGGCAGAAATGGCAAAGATTACGGCTTTCTTAAAGGAGCAATCTCAAGAGAAATTTTTTGTTGTATGGGAAAAATGGATAAATTTTATTCAACACAATTTGAATATGGAAAAATATTATTTAGCTTTTTCATAATTTGTATTGATTGCTTTTTTTTCTTTTTTTCTTTTGTTTCCGTCTTATGAACTTTTATTTTATTCTTTTTTCCTTCTTTTTTCTCTCTCTCTTTCCTTTTTCTTTTTTCTCTCTTTTTTAAGTATTTTTTTTTCTTATCATATATATATTATTATTAATTATTTTATAAGTTGTAAATGTTGTTTAAGTTTTTTTTTTAACAAATCTTAAATAAGCCTATATTCAGTTCTGGGAAGTTCGGGGAGGGGGGAGGGAGGGGTGGGTTTGGGAGGGATTGGGTGAGGGTTGTTGTTTATTTGTAAAACTTTTAAAAAAATTTTCAATAAAAAAAAATCAGTGAACACCATGAAAAGTATGATAATAATAATAATAATAATAATAATAATAATAATAATAATAATAATAATAATAATAATAGTAAAGTTGGAAGGGACCTTGGAGGTCATCTAGTCCAACCCCCTGCTCGGGCAGGAAACCCTACACCATTTCGGACAAATGGCTGTCCAGTCTCTTCTTAAAAACTTCCAGTGTTGGAGCATTTACTGCTTCTGGAGGCAAGCTGTTCCACTGATTAATTGTTCTCACTGTCAGGAAGTTTCTCCTTAGTTCTAGGTTGCTTCTCTCCTTGATTAGTTTCCACCCGTTGCTTCTTGTCCTGCCTTCAGGTGCTTTGGAAAATAGCTTAATTCCCTCTTCTTTATGGCAGCCCCTGAGATATTGGAATACTAAGATTAAATATAAAGAAAACCAAACTATCGACAACAGGTAGAATAACTATCCTTTAAGAAATGACAATGAAGATACTGAAATGATCGATAGTGTCTGCCATTAGGATTGATTATCAACAGTCAATGAATCAGTAGTCAAGTTTGCTGAAGAATGGCATTTGTTAGAGTAGTAATTAAAGCTTTGGAAAAGAGTCAGATTGTAACATCTGAATACATTTCTCAAAGTTTAGAATCAAATAGGCAATGGTTTCCTCTGTGACACTCTATGGAAGCAAAAGTTAGATTTAAAAGAAGCAAAATAGAAAGCATAATGATTCTTTTGAACTTGGGTGTTGGAGAAGATTCCTCAGAATACCATGGATAGCTAATAAAAGAAACAATAATGGATTATAAACGAAATCAAGATAGAGTTTGCACACAAGTATATAAGAGTCGTGTTGGTGCAATGGCTCGAATACAGGTATTGCAGGCTAACTCACTGCTCACTGCTAAGCGTTTGATTCTGACCTGCTCAAGATTGACTCAACCTTCCATCCTTCCGAGGTTGGTAAAATGAGGACCCAAATTTTTGGGCCTAAAAACTGTTTAGAGAGGGTTGTAAAGCACTATAAAGTGGTATATAAATTCTATTGCTATTGCTATGAGTACAAATGCCCATCCTTAGATTATCATATTTTAGACCTATTATGCAAAGACAAGGCTCTCTCTTTATAAGTCTGTAAAGCTGTAGAAGGTGGAAGCAAAGAGAATAACTAGCAGCAAGATGAATGGACTCAAAGAACGGTGATGGGTGCACTTGTAGGGATAAATTGAGGACAGATCACCCTGGAGTAGGGTAATTTACTTTTATTTTATTTGTTTTACTTTACATTATGGTAAAGTTTACCTATATGGTTGCTAAGAGTTGATACCAACTTGATGACATTCATTCACTCAATCAATCAATCACACTATTGGTTTAATTCTATTCCATGTCAAAATACATTATCAACTATATACTACATGAAACTATTGTCTTAAATTATCAGCTAAATACATAAAATGATTGCCTTAAATGTATATACCTATATTCTGCATTTCAGTGAAATGAACATAAAACAACTGATTTATATTATGCTATGACTATAAACTAATGTAATTTCCATCCATCAAAATCTAGGAGGCAGTGAAAATTCTCAACTGGTGGGGATGGAAGATGGGCAGCTACATTTTTATAGCCACCCATCTCAACTTATCTCAATGACTCTGGGTGACTTACAATTCTAAATGAAGAAGATTTGCATTTTGAAACAATTTGAAATATTCACAGGAAATTGAGCAAATTGAAAGTTAGGTATGACAAATGTATAGTTGTAGTCTGGCAATATTGGGGAAGCTTTCAGACTGTTTTGAAGAGAAGTAAACAGTTCATGGTTTGGGTAAATTCCTAGATTTGTTGTAGATCCTGAATGTACTCTCAGTTGGGGCTGGAGTGCAATGCTTTGTGGTATCTGAAAGCAACATAGATATTGAAATGCAAATCTTCTATTCTGAAAATTTCTATTCAGTGGTTCCATATAATTTTGGAGCTCAACTCACCCAATCCCTCAGTTAAATAGCTTGGCCCGATCTCTTGTTTATTAATGTCTCTCGTATGCCAAGATGTTTGAAAATTAAGACCACAGTCTCTATGGAGCAATTAAAATCCCTGCACTTCTAAGTCTTGTTACATAGTGGGTCCAGTTCAGTAAAGCATATAGTTTTTGCACTGAAAAATTATATCAGCTTTGCCTTGGGAATAATTGTTGTACCCAAAAGTTTCAGCATTGAAAGCCTTTGTATATTAAGCATTGGTTTAATTAGAAGGCAGCTTGCGTATTTCTCTACCTCAAACAATTCAGTCCCCTGAGCCTCTAAGTGGGAAAAAAATGAAGTTGGCTAAAATGCTCAGTTCAATTCATTCCTCCTTCATATTTTGTAGAATATTATGGCAAAGACAGATAATTTTGGAGTCAGCTCAAGCTTTGTGCTCTGCAATTTGCTTAATCAGTCTTAATGAATTCTTGCTGTGTTCCTCAGAGGAAAGAATTATTATTTCTATTCCTTAGGTGGAAACATCTTAGATACAGCAGCATTGTAGAGTAGTTCAAGGTCACTTCACTGAAATCAGGGCCTTAAGCTGCACTGAACTAGGCAGGAACTTTTATTCCTCTCTTTCACTTGTTGTTAACTGAGATGTGTATATTTGGTAGAAAGGGAAAAGAAATCCCATGGACTTGCCAGAATTAACAGTAGCTTCAAACTCCATTCTGCAGGATTTTCCCCCCAAGATTGTTTTGCTGTTTAGTGTAATACCAGGTGGGGCTTTCTATACAAAGAAAGCAAATTCTCTGATAGTTCTGAATCCAAATCCATAATGAATGAATATACTTAACAACAGAAATTTGCCCAAGCTGAAATTTAGCAATACTTTGGTTTCAGCTCAGACAATTTGCTGAATCATTTTTTCTAAACTTTATGCTCTCCCATTTCTTCTATTTCAAGTCCTGTAATGGGAACTGAAATCCAACATATACAACTGTGGGTACCATATGTTCTATGAATTTCTGGTTAATCGCTCCTGAAGCTTATCTTATTATTCTTTTTTGTTCTATATCAACCTTTGTTTTATAGAATCAGGATATTCCCTATCCATACACTAACTTAACTCAGACTAACTTAGTTTGCAAAGATCATTGCATTATATGTCAGATCATGCTTTTGAACATGAACATAAATTTGATGAATAAATAAATAGAGAAATAATTAAAGACTACCTTTCTCAATAGTATAAATAAAACCCTTCCAGATATTGCTTTTAGCCTGGTGCCATATGTCCCTTAATCCTTTATTATGTTAAAAGGGAGTTAAAGTGTATTATGGATTTGGTTTTTATATAGTTGGTTAATGTTATTTAGATTATGATTGTCATATTTGTAACCCTGTATTCAGCTCTGGGAAGTGTGGGAGGGGGAGGGGGTGGGGGGTGGGGTTGTTTTGTTGTAAACTTTTGTAAAACTTTTCAATAAAAAAAATCCTTTACATTTGTTCTGAATAATAGTGTACAAAACACAAATGGTTTGCTTTGATGAACATTTGCAGTCCATGCCTATTTATTTCTGCATTTCTTTGCTAGAAACTTCTAAACCAGCTTCAAATACTGTTTATTAAATATGTATGTATAATATAATACAGCAATCACTTCTACCATTGCATAAATCACTTTGGCCAGTGCATTGTATCCAGGAAAACAACAAACAATGACACTATTTATTTATTTCTGAATTATTGAAGTGATACTCCACCTTTCTGGATATGCCCAAATTCAACATGATTTACAGCAATAAAATTAGCATACATAATGAGAAATTTAAAACAATTAAAACCAAAAAGCTGTGACTGCATTTCCAGAAGCATCTCTCCTGCTCAACTGAGTATCCTTATATATTTATGACAAGAAGTAATGAGGCCCAAGTTATGAGTAATGAGGCCCAAAGTTAGTTAAGGCTTTAAAAACTAATGCCAGCACCTTAATTTGTGCCTGGCACAAATCTGGTTTGTACACATCCTGCCCAGCATAAAGACGTGTTGCACCTCCCAAATTTTGTTCATTGTTACTTTTTAAATCCTTTTAATGAGAATTCTACCCAACAACCTCTGCATTTTTTGCTTTTGGTCTTGCTACCTTTTGTTTAATATGTGGGAACATTAAATTGATTTCATCTAATCATCAGGGACAGATGCAATATGTCAGTTAAACAAATTGCAGTCACCTGATAAGCAAAACACAAGCATGTTTTACCTTATCTCTATTTACACTATTTACACTTGCAGTCTTACCATTGTTCAACACTCTCATAGCATAGATGACTTCCTTTTCATCAGTCCTATGAAAGGAGACCAAAGAAATTAGGTATTTTTAGCTTTGAGGAGAGAAGATTGAGAAGGGGGAGAGAAGATTAAGGAGAGAAGATTGAGAAGGCCATTCACATACTTGAAAGGTTGTCATATACAGACAGTTAAGACTTATTTTTTATCACCAAGAATCTGAGACATGGAATAATAGTTTTAAATTATAGATTCCATGTGAACACTGGAAAAAAATTTCCTAAAAGTAAGAGCAGTTTAATATGAAATCAATTACCTAGAAAGGTTGTAGGCTAACCTTCACAAGAAAAGTTAATGGGCAACCATCTCTTCTGGATGCTTTAATTTGGATTCCCACACTAAGTTGGAGGTTAGATTCAGCAACTTAAATGTCCCCTTTCAGACTCTGTAATTCCATGATTCTATGGTGGAAAGTTTTTCTATGCAACAGAATAATAAATATTGCTATTCTTTCTTCGATACCTATTATCACAAGTTTGCTTATCATGTCCCTTCAATAACATAATAGGTCTAATAGCAGCGGGTGTTTGATTCGTGATTATTTGGACTGCTGGAAAAAAAGGTTTCAATTTACTAATTGAAAGTCATTACCAAGAAGAAATTGAAATGGGATTCTCTTTCTCAATGTACTGTATTACTTAACTTGCAGTAATGAAGTCGCATGTTTCCTGTGATGTCAGGGTAAAAAAACACCCCATTATTGTCAGAATATTAGTGACGCTCTACATCTCAGCCAATATGATATCTGGTGAGAGTAGATTTAGAGAGTATGTTGTGGGTTCCACATTTCATTCTTATTATTGTTTCCTGTGAAGAATAGTCTTGCTTATTTGGAATTCTATTTAAATGTTTTGCAAGCTCAGGGAAATCAATAAAGTACATACGAGCTAACTTAACAGGGCCTGCAGTTCCTGGTACTAGAAAGTTTTGAGATAAATGTAGTCCCACATGCAGAAAAGTATGAAGCAAGTTTCTATGGACTAATTCACCCAAACTGAATTGTTTATGGATCACATTTCAAATTTTAAGAATTATGTACCTTTTTTGCTTAATGAGTTTATTTATAATTTTATTTTTTTATTTATTTATAAAACTTACTGGCCATCCATCTTACTATAGAGTAACTCTGGGCAGCTTACAGTCATTAAAACATGTCTATACATATCCATTAAAATATAAATAAATTAAAATTGAATATTAAAATCTAAAAACACATGGAGAGAGTGGGGCGGAGGGAGGAGAGGTGGGATCTGTTGTTACTTGATCAACCATCTCCACTGTGCTGTTCCCCCATTGGGGCCCCAAGTCAACTGGCAGAGGCAGGTCTTTAGGCCCATATGAAAGGATAGGAAGGCCAACATCACATTGTGAGGCAAAATGTTCTAGAGGACAGGAGCCACAGCAGAGAAGGACCTCCTCTTGGACCCCATCAGCTGGAATAGTTGGGCTGGAATAGTTGTTTCCTCTGCTGACACAAGTGGTATGGGCCAATCCCAGTGGGGTGACATGGTCCTGGACCCATCCCAATGGGGTGACATGGTCCTGGACCCATGCCATGAAGGGCTTTAAAGATGATCATCAACACCTTGAATTGCACACAAAACAGACTGGCAGCCAATGCAGCTCGTGGTGTTACAGGGGCCATTCTTGGGGCCCCAACACTGCCCATGCCACCACATTCTGTACCACACTTGGTATCTATTCCATAATCAGTATCAATTCTGGCAATCTATTTATTGTTGGGTCTTTGGTTTACATGCAAACACCACTCTTTCATGCGCAGATACATAGCCTGGGAAGCCTGCAGGAAAACAAATAAATTGAGAGAACACCAACAGTTCAATCCTGGGTATATTCTCTATTGTTGGAATCCACCTTCATATAGAGCATATATCTGACTGTGCACCAATTCTCTCCTCTCTTACCTTTGGCTTTGCAGTGGTATGTAATACAATAAAAATTGACACACAACAGTTATTTCATAGAAACAAATTATCAGAAGCTGGGATGAGCCACTTAAAGAAATTTAAAATTGGTTTAGAGCTTGTTTATAATAACTGCTCAGAGCGTTTTCATTTACTTTTATATGATTTTCATTCTGAATTCTTTATAATTTATATGCCCAAGTAATTAGCAAAATATAATTCTATGACTCAGAAGTCTACAAAATCTGAGAGTTAAATTGTGCAATGCATTATAACCATGTTCTTCCAAATGTGGAGCTATTTTCTGTCCAGATATCCCAAACTGAAAGATCAATGTGACAAGAATAACTTGTTGAAGACTGAAAAGTTTAGTCAGAAACCCCCTCAGGTTTAGTCAAACATTTATCTATATCCAAATATTTAGTTGGCTGGTCAATTTCTATTAGGGAGATGGGAAAGAGCTATAAATTCTACTCTCACACATTCACTTAAGATAAAAGGAAATTCCAATACATTCCCTTGATGGTGATTTTAAAGTTCCCCATTTCACATCATTACCTAATGGGAGGCTGTGATATAATCATGTCATGATGATATTCAAGTATTATAGGGATGGATGGATTTAGAGTTACACTTGTAGACATTTATCATATTTTTTAAGGTCACAGCCCCCTGCTGCTTTTAAGGCTTTTTTTTTTAAAAAAAAAAATGGGTGTCATTCCCAGATTGGAAGGGACCTTTGAGGTCTTCTAATTCAACCACCTACCCAAGTCAGGTATCATCATAACATCTCAGGCAATCTTTTCTTGAAAATCTTTAGTGATGGAGCACACACAGCTCCTAGAGGCAAGCTATTCCACTGCTTAGTAGTTCATACTGTCAGGAAATTCCTCCTTATTTCCAAGTTTGATTTTCCTCTGATGAGCTTTCCCCCCATTGCTTCTTGTCCTATCCTTAGATGCTATGGAGAATAAATTGACACCCTCTTTTTTGGGGCAGTCCTTTGACTATTATAAGACTGCTATTATGGCTCCCCCCAGTCTTCTCTTGATTAAGCTAAACATAACTAGTTCCTATAATCATAGCTCATAGGTTTTAGCCTCCAGATCCCTTATCATCTTTGTTACTCTTCTCTACATTCTTTCTAGGCTCTCTTTTTCGTATTGTGGCAACAAGAACTGGACACAATATTCCAAATGTGGCCTTACTAGTGCATTACAGAGTGGCATTATCACTTTCCTTGATCTTGATACTATCCATCTATTGATGCAGACCAGAACCTTATTGGCTTTTTTGGCAGGTGTACCATACTGCTGACTCATACTTAAATGGTAGCCCATCAGTTCTTCCAAATGAAACTGTAATCTTTAATGTGACATAGAAGAAACATTATTAAACACAATTGCAGTCCAGTACTATAAGTCCCAGCAGACATTGCCACAGACAGGAAGATGAATGACTTGGGAATGGGTTGGGGAAGGAGACAAGAGAAATACAATGGAAGTTTTGTATGTAAAACTGTTATGTATTACAATTACAGGAATCTCTGTTAAGAACTCTTTAAGAACAACACAACGATAATTATATCAGTAATTAATTATAACTGAAGTTCATGTAAAATGTAATTCAAATTAAATTAAATCACATTTAGTTTTCATCCTAGCCTTGCTTATGTCAACTCTAATTCTGAAAGATATTGCACATTCTTGTACTACAGCATAAATGTATTTCTCATATCCTCAATATACTGGAAGATAGAGGAGAGAGAAGACAGTAAATGAGGTTAAAACAGAATTTACAAAGCAAAACAACAATTTTCTTAAAATTTATTCATATTTTTTATGAATTAATTTACTTCTTTTTCCTCTCCTATATTTCCTTCAGTTTCACTATTCACTTGGAGTCTTTGGTACTCTCTAAGCTTGTTTGTTTCTTGCAGACATTTCATTACTTGACTAATCAGTGCTAGTAAGTGTGGGATTTGCTCTCTGTTTCTATCCCTGTCAGTGTTGGTGGGGGTTCTGCCAGATCTGGAGGAGACCAGATTAAGTAAAGTTTATATAGTGATGAGAATATGGTGCTTTTCTGATTCTTTTCACTCTTAGGATGTTAATATTAAATTAATATTAATATTTCACTCTTAGGATGTTAATATTAAAGCTGTAGATTACAATAATTCATTATCTACTTTTCTAATTCAATTTTATATACATCTATTAGAATTGCAAGCAACCTATGTTGCTTTGAGGGAAATAGCAGAAATTATTTAATAGTAAAATGTGAAAATACCAGATAGTTTCATTGGTGAATGATCCAATTTTCATATTAAAACTACTAGGCAAAAATCTATAAATGCACCCAGATGAATACATTTGATACTATGTCTATAACTGCAAGGAATATTTACTGAATATAATACTGGTCAGCAGCTTGTGGACCAAAATTATACTCCGGATATTAAAAGTATGATATATTAAGGCATAACAGACCCTGTCATTTAATTAGAAAGTCAAGAGCTTTTTTCAAGGACCAAACAATAAACTTCATCTTATTTCTGTACAGAAATGAAACTTAAAATCAATTGAACATGGAACAGAGAATATGATACGTGTCCTTTCGATTTTGTTTGTGAAATGCAGAGCAAGCACTATCAATACAAAAAACCACATTTATCGTCTATGAGACATTTCTCTTTTCTATTTCTGTGGCAAAATATTTCATACATTACAGCTATGTTGATCTTTGAGATAGATAGCTGATTTGTTGGAAGCAGGAAATGATTCCAGCTTCTAAACAAGACGAGGTCTTAGGAGAAGGACTGTATTCTATTTATACATTTGTTCCATATTGCATATTCTCCAGTTCCTTTAGAATAAAGTTTAAAGACAAAAGCTTCTTCAGAGGGCAAAATACTTTAAAAGGAGTAATTTCAATGAACTATGACTGTGGTGGCAAACCTATGGCACGCATGCCACAGGTGGGACACAGAGTCCTCTCTGTGGGCATGCGCACTGTCGCTCCAGTCCTGGGCCTTCAGTTCAATTTTATAAAACCTTTTCGCTTTAGGCCTCCGCCGCTGTGTACCAAAAAAAAAAAGGTTCAATCAATCAATCAGTTTCAACTTCTTGCAGGGAAAAAAAGATCTTCAAAGTTGGAATTGATTGATTAAACTTTTTAGTCCCACCCAGTCTGCCATTACCACCACAGTCACACCCACTCAATGGGCCATACCCACCCAGCACCCAATGATACATAAGTGGGTTTTGGGTTGCAGTTTGGGCACTTGGTCTCTAAAAGGTTTGCCATCACTGGACTATGAGTAACTAGGCAGGTTATCAAAGAGGTTGGAACATGATGGTGATTTCATCTATACTTCCAACTGAAGATCAACAATCATGGAGGGAGCAGAGGATTATAGAAATAAATTGCTCTCTCAAAGGATGGTGCCACGTGAGAACTTCGGCTTTCTAGAACATGGATTACACTATCTACAAGAAGCAAGAGATGGGCTGTACTCATGAAGATAGGTAAGAATGTTTGGGAAACATCATCTGAAGGCATTTAAATTAAAACTGGTGGGGGTGAATGACAAACTTATAGGACTTAACCACAAATCAAATAATGAGGAAGGGAATGGTGAAGAAGGGGCTCACAAGTACAAATCAGGAGATACAGGGAACAAAACTAGGGACAACTATAAAGGACTCAAATGCCAATGTTTATAGTATGGGGAACAAACAGGGAAAGCTTAAAAGTCTAGTATATGTGGGAAAGTATGATATTGTAGCTATCACTGAAACTTGGTAGAATGGAATCCATGACTGGAGCTCACAATTAGAAGGATATAAATTATTCAAGAGGAATAGACCTAACAAAAGAGGGTGAGGGATTGCATTGTATATAACGAAATACTACGTCTTCACAGAAATTCACAACACGAGGGACGGAAGCCTTCTTGAAAGTATTTGAGTAAGGTTTAGAGATAAAATAAATGACTTTGCTATAGGCGTGTACTATCAGCCACCCTACCAACTAGATGAAATAGATTATTTTTCTGCTAATCAGTTAACTGAGATGTGCAGGAAACACACCACTGTAGTAAGGGGGACTTTAACTACCCTGACATCAACTGGGAAACAAACAATACCTGCTATATAGTTTAGTATCTGATACTAAACTATTAGATAATAATAACAACAACAATAACAACAATAATAATAATAGAGTTGGAAGGGACCTTGGAGGTCTTCTAGTCCAACCCCCTGCTCAGGCAGGAAACCCTATACCATTTCAGACAAATGGTTCCAGGCTACCACAACTTCCTGGATAGAAAGAAGTCTTAACCGTTCAACTTAATTCATTGCAAGCAACAAAGCTTTTCTGAATTCTGAAATGCACTTATATCATCTGATTACAAAGATCGTTGATTACATTTTGCTGCCCAGGATGATGAAACATGATATGCTTTACTTACCCAAATCAAAACATCTGCTACATAAATCCAGGAAAGCTATTTGAATCCAATAAATTTAATAATAACTAAATTTGCTTGTCCAGAGATAGCAATAGCACTTATATTCCGCTTCATAGTACTTTTACAGCCCTCTTTCAGAAGTTTACAGAGTCAGCATATTGCCTCCAACAATCTGGATCCTCATTTTATTGACCCCAGAAGGATGGAAGCCTGAGTCAACCTTGAGCCAGTGAGAATCAAAGTGTTGAACTGCTGACAGACAGCAGTCAGCAGAAGTAGCCTGCAGTACTGCATTCTCACCCCTGCGTCATCACGGCTCATGGTAGTGGATAACTATGGATGATTCATAGTTGTACCAATCAGTATTTCCATCTTCTACAGATTTAAAGGTGATAAAAAGTTATTAAAGGTTTTTGGGGAAAAATAGAATTGCAAAGGTCTTCTTGGCCCTTAAGTGTTTTTTTCTCTCTTCCCATTCCTCCTCTCACATGAGGCAGAAAAAGAAAGGAAGCATGAGACAAGAAAATAACTTTTCCCAAGAGTTCTCACAATGCACAAAACAACTGTCAACTCTGAATCAAGACACTGTGATGTGTCTCACTTTATTGAAGTTGCTGTTGCCACTGGCTGCAGAGCACAAGTAACTAATTTATTAAAAAAATGCTTTAGCAAAACAAAGCAACACAGGCTCATCACCTTTTATAAAATCTCAATTAACCTCAGATTCAAATGTGCACATTGAGCAATAGCAACTGCTGCTGGGACAGATTTAAAACTGAAGGAAGAAAAAAAAGCCATTATGTAAAGATCAATAACTAACTTAATGAAAATTAAAACATGTTTTGTACCCCTTGAAAATTATTTGAGGATTAATAGCATGCTTGTCTTTATTTCCCTTCCATTTGCTTTGCCATTCTATAGCTCATCTTTGAGACTGCTGCTTTGATCAAATTATTTCTTCAACCTATAGGAGAGTTTGGTAAGTTCTCAACATTTCCTGTGCCACCAAAGTTAATTTTTATTTAGGAAGGGATGGAAGACAACAATTAATAAATAAGCGAAAGTATCTACTGAACCTTTGCATGTTGGCATTCCTTGTCTGAAGAACTCTAGAAACATTTTTATGTTAGCAGTCTCCTGGATGTGCTGTTTAAGTTCTAATAATTTTGATCAAGAAGTCTAAGGTCTTGCTGATGTTAGGGAGAAACATTAGGAAAGCCTAATGTTCCCCATGAGTTAATAGATGCTGTAAAGACTTGGATCATCTGGAACCACTTATCTGGCCCGTAAGCAAACTCCCTTGAAAACAAAGGGGCTTATTTTTAAATAGATGTGCATAGAATACAGACTAAAAACCTGAAATTGCATGTATTCTTATTAGGAGCATGTCCTATTGAACCCAATAGGATTTCTAAGGAAACTTTCAAAATTATGGTTATATTTATTTATTGCCTGTTGAAGTTGTACGGATCTTTTCTTTCCCAACAGATGGTAGCATCATGAAAAAAGTCAGGACAATCAATTCCTCTTCCACTGAGCAATCCTTGGCTTCAGCTGGTATACAATTTGCTTTCATGGTACTTCATGCTATTTCAGGGTTGGCTACTCAGTTTCCTCATGTTAAAAAGACAAGAGCCATGTCTGACCAGAAAAGCAGCCTGCAGAGCCATAGCTGACCTGGACTAATCGCTTGTCTATACTTTATGACAAGTTCATAGAAGAGGGGGCAGTGGTCATTCAGATTCCTTGGTTGTACATCTCTTTGTATACCTCTTTGAAAACTATCTCCTCAATTCAATAACATTAAAGATATCCATTATTTTCCAACTTATGGATGACATAATGCCACTAGTAGAATAGTGTAAAGCTCCTTCAAGCAAAGACTTGCCATGTTGCCTGTCAGCATGAGAATAAAGAAGTCTGGAGGAGACTTTTCTATACAAATTAGAGTACATGTGAATTTCTAGAAATCCTTCTTAACCTCTGAAGTAATAAAAATGATTTCAGTAGAACATGACAAAAGGCTAATATTCTTCACATTTTGGCTACTTTGCTAAATCAACAAACAGCTACTGTGTTTGAGAGTTTTTAATTAGAATGCATCTCTTCTGAAAACCTTTAGCAGCTATTGTCTCTTCCTTGCTTTCTGTCATATAATAAAGAGTCACTTTGCAGGGCAAGATGAGGGGCACATATATTCAATAAATAATTATGTAGAACTACTTTCTCTTTAATATCTTATTAGAACAAGAAGCCTAACTAAATGAGATATAACATGAAGATGCCTTTTTGATGGATGATGCAGAAACATTCTTTTGCATCATTTACACAGATATGAATGTACTATATATGTGCCAAAGCCTACAACAAAAAGGTTCTTGATTAGATTGAGGAAATCTACCAATGAGGATCCAGGTGTATTAATAAGTTGAGTTGATTATTCAGTAAGAATATACCTAACTTCACAAATTTCTTCAAAAGTGGGTTAGAACATGAAATTAAACAATACTGTGGGAGAAAACTAAATTATGTCACTCCTGAGTAGATAGCACTGAGGGCTTAGTCTATTTGGAAATCTGTGTTTTCAACTATGTTTGTGGTAGTGACTTAAGGATGCCGTGGCTTGGATTACAACAGTCAGTTCCAACAAGCATATGACAATATGGTGCTCAATTCTCCTTGTAGGGAGTAGCTGCATGTATTTATTTTTAGATATTTTTTATTTATTTTATTTTTAATTCCTGTAGGCATGAGGCTTATTTATTTATTTAGGAACAAAACATTGAAAGAAGTTGAGATTTCAAAATTGACTTTGAAAGAAAGCAGAACTAATTGATTGATATATATATGTCCTTATCCCGGTCATGCCTTCACAGAGAAATTGAATAATAATCTAAGCTAAAGAAGAAAACAAGAAAGCAAAAAGAAATGGAAATGTGATTTTACAATGCTAATTTTCTAAAATTTGCTGAGGGTATGAATTAAGTGTTACAGGGCTTTCATTAATGTTCTCAGCTAATCATTTTTAATTTAATTATCATACAGGTGAATTTTTACTTGCTGGGATCATTTACATAACAGTAGTACTAATATTTGCAAATTGCAGTTGGATAAAAATCACCAGAACGCATAATATCTAAATGACTACAACTTTTGAATCTGATTAACTATTAGTATCTAGCACAAAAGAAAAACAATCTTTAATTAAAGTAGAGAAATTACTCTGTTTTTAAAAAAACAGTAGCTGAAAGTGAAATAATAAAACTGACATGTAACAAAGCTTTAACTTTAGGTAGAATGGAATAGAAGTCCTATTGAGGCCTAATTACATTTAGGACATTTGTATTTCTAGTTACATGTTTTTTCAGAAAGGTAATGTTATTAAATTATAGGGAAAATGGGGATACATAAAATAGGTTCACTGGCTAATCTTAGAGCACTAATTTCCATCATCCCAGCTCTTAATGCATTGAATAGTCCAAACAATGCAGGTAATAGATATGAGCAAAAAGCTGCATTACATCTGCAAGGCATCCCAAAATATGTTTTAAATGGCATCATAGATTATATGTTAAGATACCTTGGGGAACTGACATCTAGAAATAAAAATATAATGATTAAGCAAAGTTAAAAAGGGAATGATAGCAAATTGGAATTTTATCTCAGATCCCCATGTTGCCTTCAATTTGTTCCATCTAGAAACAATAGAAATGATAGGATAAGGTGCAATAATATAACATTTACTGTCATTTTTTACTGTGAGCACACTGGTCCACATTAAAAATGAAATTCTGTTACCTACTCTCAAAAGAAAGTATGTATCTACCTGTATACATACATAACAGACATATACACATTATGTATATAGGGATATATATATCTCTATATATATATATATGTTTTCTGAGGTTTTCGCGGGTATTTGTATGTAGGTCTTTTGGTTGTTCGGGTTTTCTCCCGCGTAAAATTGGAAGTGTCTTGGCAACGTTTCAACGAAGTCCCATTCGTCATCTTCAGGCTGGTGTTTTCAGCTTCGTGCTTTGAGCAGCAATGTGTGGTCTTAGCTGTTTCTTCCTTTTAACTGCCAGTGGGGGTATGAACTGATTGGGTGGGAGCTTGGCTGTGTTCTGATTGGGTGGAGGTGTGTTCTGAATGGTTAGGGGCTTGGCTGTGCTCTGATTGGCTGGGGTAGTGTTCTGTTTGGTTGTGCTCAGGTTAGTCTGAGTTGCAGAGGGGTTTGAGATTGTGGGCTGCCTTGTTATTTTTTGGCTTCGCGTTCGTGGTTGTGCTTCCTCTTCATGGAGGGTGTCAGTTTGCTTCATGTATGGATTGGAGGGGTTTAAAGTGGCTAATGATGCAGCTGTGGTCTGGCTTCTGGTTTGTGGTCGTGCCTCGTCATCGGTGTGGCTTTGGGTTTTTTTTTTGCGTGGATGTGTGGTGGTGACATCCTGTGTGGTTTTTGTGAGTGTGGGTCTGGTATCATTTTTTGTGTTAGGGAGTCGTTTGTCAATAAGGGCGGGTTTCCAAATGGCTGGTAGGCGGGAGGTATCATCTCGCTTGTTCATGCTGTGTGGGCGTTTTTCTATCTCGATGGCTTCTCTGATTATTCTGTTATTACAATGTTCACTTTTGGCAATGGTTCTGGTATTTTTAAAGTCAATTTCGTGTCCTGTGGCTTTAAGGTGTTGGACCAGGGAAGATGTTGGTTCCTCTTTTTTGACTGAGTTCTTATGTTCTTCAATGCGTGCACTTATTCTTCTGTTGGTTTGTCCGATGTATGTGGTGGGACAAGTGGTGCATGGGATTTCGTATAATCCTTGATTTTCTAATTCAATTTTATCTTTGTGGTTTCTAAGGATGGTGGATATTTTTCTGTTTGTGCAGAATGCTGTTTTGATGTTGTGTTTATGGAGGATCTTACTGATTCTGTCTGTGATGCCTTTTATGTATGGGAGGAGGGCTTTGCCGTTTTCTTTTTCTTTGTCTTGGATTTTAGTGGGGGTTTCTTTTTGGATTAGGTTTGTAATCTTATTTCTATGGAATCCATTGGATGTTAGTACATTGGTGAGAGTGTGTAGTTCGGATTTTAGGTGTTGTTCGTCAGCTAAGCATTTTGTGTGTGTGTGTGTGTGTGTGTGTGTGTATGTGTATGTATATGTGTGCATGTGTGTATATATATATATATCCAAATTTCTTTTTTTGTTGTTGTTGACAAAAAAAATGTAATGTATCGCAGTAGCGACTTGAGCCTGCTTAACACCGCTAGTTTGGCGGGCTGCAAGGCAAGTGATTATAAGCAGAACTGCAGTATAGCAGTCAAAATACCAAGGTGCATTAATCAGACTGGTCTGTCCAGAAAAAAACTTATCTATCTATCTATCTATCTATCTATCTATCTATCTATCTATCTCACTGTCCATTTTGAGAGTTCACAAGGTTATGCTACATCAGGCATGTCAAACTCATGACATCACGTGATGTCACATGACATATTGTGACTTTTTCCTCATTGCCGGCAATGGGGTGGGTGTGGTTTCGGTGTAACGCATCCAGCCCGCAGACCAGCAGTTTGATATGTCTGTGCTATATAGAACAAAACTGTGACTGAATCTGGATGTTCTGCTTTGGATACCATGAAGCCTCCTCCCAGAAAGTAACAAGGCAAACAAGTCAGGAAGGGGATGGGTAGAGTCCCAGACAATCCTGCGAACCTTGCTCAAGCATTACTTATATGCTATGTCCTGGATAGAAGGAAGTCAACTACCAATAATCTTTTCTTTTCTGCCATCCTCACCATTCTCTACACCAGCTTCCTGTCTGAAGCATTGATGCTTCCAAACCAGACAGTAATGCAATATGATAGGATGCTCTTGATCATCCCTCTGTAGAAAGTGGTAAGGACAGGGGAAGGAAGATGTGCTTTTTTCATGTGACACAGAAAATGCAGGCGCTGCTGTGCCCGCTTCACCAGTGTCTCACTATTGAGCAACCAAGCCAGCCTACTTGTTAACTGCACACCCAGGAATTTGATGCTGGTAACCATCTCCACAGGTGAATCATTAATGCACAGAGGAGTGTGGCTGTGCCTGCCTTTTCTAAAATTGTTCACTTCTGTGAACAACCCACTTCACTTGAACAATGAACAATCCACTTCACTCCCATAAAACTCAGTATTGAAATTTGCTATCCAAATAATTGGAATGTTGAAACAGAAGCATTTTTGGAATTATAGTCAATGGAAAAATTATACAATATGCTAAACATATAGAATGTAGCCCCCCTTCCATTTGTTTACCTTAGACTAAAACACAGTGCTCTCTAAGTTTGATTGTTTTCTTGCAGATTACCCAAACTAGATAAAATCATCAGTGCTAGATCAATGCAGGTCTAGCATTGAAGATGTTACCTAATTAGGGTAATAAACATATGCAAAAAAAAAAAAAAAAAAACAACCAAGCAAGAGAGCACGAAGGGACCCTTCATTTCAACCCTGAGCTACAAATATTCTCCTTTATTGGAATGACTGTGTGTTTCAATTTACAGTTTCTGGATAGTACTGTAACCTTAGCTTAATAGAGTTTTAAATATTTCATGGTTTAAAGCATCTTTTTTAACAAATCATTTTTAATTATAATTATTTTTAATGAAGTATATTTTTGCTAAGTACTTTTTAAGTTTTATTTCAGCCTTGCTTTGGTCTAGTAACTAGTCAAAGCAATTTAAAACAAATACATAAATCTGAGCCAATGTTAAATTTGGCATAAAATAAGGTGGCCTGAAGCATAATTTGTCTCACTAGTCACTGGACACCCTCTCCTCATGCTCTTTCCCAGCACTGGTTATGTGAAGAAGGAATGGAAAATGGTTAGAGTGAATGACTAGAATGACAAGAGGTAAAGGAAAACAACAATATTGAGCCACCACAAAGGAATTGCTGGAGGGTAGGAAAATCAGAATGATTTTCAGAATATATAGTGAAAGAAAAATGACGGAAACAAAGTTGAAACTATATTGGTGGCAGAAAAAGGCAAAAGGGAATAAAGATGCCGAAGAAAGCTAGCCAGTAACACCAGTTGTCAATTTCCATGTAAGAGGTATTGACAGCTGGACAATGAAAATGGATCCTCTGTACCCTTATTATTGCTAATAGGCTTATCCTTCAACACTGGAAAGATATTTGTTGCTTCCACTACTCAATGTATTGAAGACTTGATGTCACTTATGAATTATAGATGAATTGTTTACAATGTAAATTATATATCATACATGGATGAGAAGTCCCTTTCCATGGGTGTACGGATGCTGTTATTTTGCTTTCTTGTTCTTTTTTCTTCTTTTTTGTACTGTTTAATTAAAGACAAAATAAACAACACTAATCAGTGCTACCAATTTACAGTAGGCAAATGCAAAATGACAAATCCAAAGAGGGATGATGATAGCCTGGAAACCAGGACAATGTGATGCTGCTACTTTGGAGAAGCAGGTCTTAAATCACCAGGAGGTCTGGCTAGCTATTGAGGAATGTCCTGATTTTGATGCATGTCAATACTGTGGGAAGAAATTAATGGAAATGGTTGCTATTGTGAACCACAACTTATATATTCACAGGAATCCTGGATTACTGAAGCCTTCCAGCAGTGCATTTAAACCCCTGTACTGCATTCCAAGTAATCCCAATTTAACATTATTTTTATGATGTCAGATGCTGCAGGCGCTCACAACTTTAATACAAATGTCTTACAGTTAAGCTTTGTCATACAGGGCAAATATGTGCATTGTTTTCCTTATAATCCAGGATCTTGCATTAGTTGGATGCACAATTGTCTGCATCCATGAGCATCATTTAAATGATGGAGGACTATCCCAAAAAGCTAATGTGTTGAATGTTCCAGCTATAGAAGGCCTTAATAGTCAGCTCATACTTTTTATACTAAAAAATATAGAATGGTAGGAAGTGTCAACTGGGAACATAAATCATATTTTAATCTAATACTTTTACCTATATGCTATAAAAATTAAACAGTGTAGTACCTCAGGCCAGTACCTGGGAAGCACAGGGACGTCTGCCTTTAATTTTGCATTTGGTACACCATGAACAGAAATGGCAAATGGTTTTACTGAATGTTTCATCATATACATTTACCCAGGACAGCTATTTTATACACAATTTCCACAAATAAACACAACACCTACTTAAGCTATATTAGGGGGAAAGGAATGTACACCAGGACATCCAGAAAAGTATTATTAATAGGTCTGTATGAAGACAACTAAACTCACTTTGTAGTTAGATACTTTGCTTTGGAAAACTCAATCCACCTTCAGTTGATCTGGCAGGTGGGAAGCTCAAAAAACACAGTTCTTTCTTCTTACTATTTAATGCGGGGAACCCTTAAAATGCCTAACAGGAACTGTAAAATTTCAACAGACTAAGGCGAAATTTGCAGAAAGTTAAAAATAATCATGAGGGAAGGAGTCCCATCAGATTTTCCTCTCTTTCTCTCTCACACTGTCAGTAGGAACAAAGCTGGGACCAGGTGCAAATACTGCTTATAAGCAGATGAGATGGGGGAAAGACAGGCATGATAATCCCTGTATTAATTCTAGTTTTTTAAAATGTGACATACATAAAAAACAAGTGGAGCTTCAATCACCCCATTACGACCTTGACATTTTTAAAAAAGCTACATCCTGGGGACATCCCTAGGATGGAAGAAGTACAATTATTTTATCGTTCCCTGAGTTATTTAAACACCACCCAGACTTTCTCTATTCCTTGCCAGATTGGAGCTTCATGTCACATCAGGATATAGCTCTCATTATTAATAAAATGGATATTACTACAAGATAACTTTACCAGAAAGATCTGATCAAAGAAAAAAGGTACCATTAATATCAATTGACATATTTCTTAAAACCCATAGAATAGTGTAGCTGAGGGCTTGAGAACATTCATTTCTATTTAGCAGTCATTTTTTTCTGGTTTATAAACAGCAAGAAAAGTCTAGAAGTTTTCAGTCAACTAATAAAATGTTAATAACAAGATAGAAAGCATAGCTGAATATAATCCAATGTGTAAAACATGCACAGGCAAAAACTTGGAATGAAAATTTGGTGAATTAACATTTCCTCCTGATATATGAAGTGATACAACTGTTAACAAATTAATCATGACACAGACAGTGCCTCACAGAGAGACTGCTATTATGAAGAATAATAGTATAAGGGCTCTAAAAGCAATGGAGGACACACAATTAGAGGATCCAGAATATATATGGAAAGCATTTTTCCATTTGAATCAAGTAACCAAATTAATAAGGTATCATATAGTACTCATAATAGTAATATATGCAAGATAATAGCAAAACAAATACTGAGAAAGTTAAATGATGCACAGCCAAAGGAGCAGGCAGGGTTCAGAAGTGGCAACAGCACAATGGATCATATCCAATTTGTTCAGCAAGTCACTGAAAAGCACAATAAGTACACCATGCCTCTGTGCATAGCTTTCATTGACTATGAAAATAGTCAAATGTGGTTAAATGTGGTTGGCAGGCATTCGGTAAGCTAAGCATAATTTTCAAGAACAATCTCCCCCTATGCCTGAAGAGACAAGTTTTCAATCAGTGTGTGCTACCTGCTCAAACATATGCCAGTGAAACATGGACACTAATCTCACAATTGATACAAAAGCTATGAGTGGTGCAAAGAGGCATGGAAAGATGCATGCTCAGCATTAAAAGACAATTAGAAAGACCTGCATATGGAATACATAGCTATTTAAGAAAGCATTATTTGAAGATTCCAAATTGGCTCCCAACTATGGAGGCACTAATACATCCTAATATGTTTAACATGGGAAACATTATAAGATATAAAGACTTACTAACAGATATGGGGAAGTTGAAAACCAAACAACAATTAGAGGAACAAGGAATAAAGATGGATTGGTACATGAGAATGCAAATACAATCTAGATATGAAAAAGATGTTAAAATAGATGGTGTTAATTTGGGGACAACAGAGTTAGATGAAATACTCACAGGAACGGAAGAAAAATAGATTAAAAATATACAGTTATCTACTACATATGGAGTTAGAGAAGGAACAAGTGAAAGAGACAATGATAAAATGGACAAGGAATTTTAGATACACAATTGAATTAAATAGATGGCAGCAACTATGGGAAAGAAACTATAAATTGACAATGGCGACTGCGTATAAAGGAAATATGTACAAAATGTTTTACAGATGGCACATGTCTCCAGAAAGTTTAGCTAAAATGTTTAAGGACAGGTCTATGAAATGTTGGAAATGTCATCAGATATCAGGTTCCTTCTACCATATGTGGTGGATGTGTGTAGAAGCTAAAACTTATTGGAATATAATTAGAACATGGATAGAAAAGATGATACAACAACGTATAGAACTAAGACCAGAAATATTCCTGTTGGGTATTCTACCAGGGAAATACAATAAAGAGAAAACATATTTAATTATTCATATAATTACGGCAGCCAGGATTGTGTTTGCACAAAATTGAAAGCACTGAAAGCCCCCCCCCCCCCGAGGGAGAGGTAATTGGGAAAATACTGGAATGTGCAGAAATGAATAGACTAACAATGACAATTAAAGATAAGACAGAATCAAACTACTATGAAATCTGGGGAACTTTTTATGATTGGTTGAAAAGAGAATACGGTTAAAAGATAGTTAACATCAATTTAGATGGAAGAAGAAGGAGCAGATAAGGAGGGAGACCCAGGCGACACACTATTGAATAACTGGAGGTTGTATAAATATTTATAGAAGTATATACCGAGAAGGTTAGATAAATAGAAGTATTAATGTAAGAGAAAATTAATCTTATTGTATATAATACAGATAGGGAAATTTGGAGAGAGGAGTTGCTTGGACATTTCCCTGAATTGTATCTGAAGAGGGATGAGAGGGAAGAAAGGAGAGGAGAGAGAAAAGAGTAAAGGAGGGGAGAAAGAAGTAGGAAGGTTGGAGGAGAAGAGGAGAAGTGGAGAAAAAGGGGGGAGAGTGGTGAAAGAAAGAGAAGAGGAGAGGACGAAGAGGGAAGTAGGGAAGAGAAGAAAGGGAAAAAGAAGGTAGAAAAGAAGGAGTGTGGATAAAGTGAAAGGGGAAATGGTGAGCAACACCAAAAGTCATGTGTATGTATTTATTTCATTTTATTAAAAGTATCTTATATATGAATGTAAAAAGAATGTATATTAACATCTGATAAATATCACGGTATGGGGAGAGTTTGGAAAAATAAAAAATAATTAAAAAGAAAGACCTGCATATGGATTAGAGAACAAACGAAAGTATACGATATCATCAAGAGAGTAAAAGAATTAAAATTGAAATGGGCTGTTCACATATAGGAAGAAGAACTGATGGCAGGTGGACCAAGGCAATCACAGAATGGATCCCACTTTATAAAAAGCATCCATGAAAGAGACCTAAAACAAGATGGCTCAATGACATCAGCAAGTATTGAGGGCCCAAATGGCAAAAGAAAGTTCAGGACTATATTGGTTGGAAACATGGGGGCCTTCATCCTGCAGTGAATAGACAATGGTTATGATGATGATGATGATATTACCCATATATTCCTTACCCGAAGACAAAACAATAAAAGAAGGAAAGATGTAATTGTGCAATGCCTTTGATTGAAATGGGTAGGGAAAAATCTACCTGGAAACACGAATAACCTCTTCTTACTGAAAAATGAAGATAAACATAGTGTCTTATATGAAATAAAGAAACAGCAGAAAAAACAAGTAGCTTGAAAAATTCTTTTAAATTAAAAAGGATTAAGTTGTAAGTTAAGCCATGGATGAAAACTTAAAGGAAAGCAGAATGTGAAAATTAAAATTCTGTACTTCTCACAGACTTAGAGAACAGGAAAGCTATGATAGAGATTATACATACACACTTTGCATATATCAGTGACAATGGCCATAACTATTCATCTGACATCCTCTCCTGTCTCTGCCTGAAGAGACAGCAAATTAGTAAAACAAAACATCAGTCAATTAAAAGCCAGTTGACTTTGAAGATATAGCTGTCCATTAATCATTGTAATGATGTGATCCCAGGCCTCATCAGGTGACCCTGATGAGGGCAAACTGAATCAATGCGTGATTAAAAGTTACAAAAGAGAGTAAAAGTTGGCAAAACAAGGACCATGCTTTTAATTAGCAAATTTTCATAAAATGTGTTTGATGGGAAGGAATAAAATGAGGGGCTCATGAATATAAAGAAGAGAGCAGCGTGAAAACAATGAGGAAACATTACTTTACTTTTCTTAGGGCTCATTTCAATGGCTATAAATATAAACTATAAACCTATGGGTGGATTTTGCCCAATGTAAAATGTTGTTTTAGATCTGGGATCAGGTGAAAAAAATCTAACTTGTAAAACGAAATATGCTACATCAGTGACAGGTAAAGGATTATCACATAACAAATTTCCCATTTGAAATATTCCCAGTCTGAAATGTTGTCATTGTTTTGTCATGGACAAAAGTCTTATTACTTGTGGTCTATTAATTGCCAATAAACTTTAAAAAAAACATTTGAGTTACTGTAAGAGATGTTTGGATTGCCCCCAAACCTCACAAAACCCAAAATAGCACTAAAACCCACTAAAATATGTCAGTTTGGACTTACCAGCATCTAAAACTTCCCAATTGCTCTCTATACTAGAACAAGCCTTAGAGGCTGTTAAATCCACCACATTGTTCTATAAATAAAGAATATTATTATAGTGGAAACTGGTTATTTGAAAGAATTGTTGAAGATACAGTTGGAATATTCTATAATAATGAATAAATGGCTATATTCTTAATATTAAATGTGCTTAAATCTTGAATCAGTTTAATTCATTTAAAGGTTATTTTCCATTTTACAGATAATGTTTAAACAAGGCTGGCTTTTAACTTTATTATATATAAAGTGTAAAACATATGAGTACTTAATCATATGATTTGGGCTTATCCTGTTATTGCTGTCCTTTGGGTAGGTAAATTTGTAAATTTGGGTAGGCATCTATAAATTTGTGAATAAATTTGTGAAGTTTAACACAGTTTAAAGATGAGAATTAGATTATAATTCCCCTGCCCCCCCCAAACCCCAACCACCAAAACGTAAGAATATATCATTATATGAACATTACATAATTATATAAAATAGATTTTTGAATATGGCAGGCAATGAAAAAGACTACGGTATTTTTTAGTATTGGAAAGACAAAACTATCTTGATATTATTTTAAAATACAGATGGCTTCACTTTTTGGGTTGGCTTTGTTTTGGCATAAGAGTGATGAATGTTTATTTCATGTGTAATGATTTAGTGATTTATTATAAATTAGGATGAATTAATTATTGTATATAATATGTTTTAATTATTCCTTTTCCTTATTCTTTTTTTGTTTTTTAAAAAAACAAATATTAAAACAAACATTCAAAAAGTAAGAAAAACAGATAAATTAGAAAATGTGAGTTCAAGGGTCTGTTATGACAGTTACACCATGACTTTGGACCAATTACTGTCTCTGAAGATAACCTATTTAACACGGTAACAGTGTGATGAAAAATATAAGAAGGAAATAATACTATACTTAGTTCTTCGGATAAAAGGGAGATAAATGCAATAAAAAGTATATTTTTGCAGAAATGGAAATTCAGTGAAGCAATAAAAGCTTCTCTTCTCCTACTTTACTTTATTCAATCATTTTTTGATAATCAAGACTTTCAACCACAAGCAGTTTAAGCCTTATTGGTCAAAATATTAGTTACTATAAGTTAAGTCAGGATGAGGAGATTTTTTGAATTGTCACATTCCTAAAATGAAGACATCAGTGTGTGAACCGAAATAAAATGTTTAACTTGAATACATTCTATCCTGGATATCTGAAATGGTTATTCTGCTGTTATTGAAATCCTAAATTTTGACAGTTGGCTTAATTAAAATCAGGGAGTACAGGAAATTGAAAGGCTAGAGACACAATGTTATCCTCATTTACATGGGACTAAACTGTTGAACATGCCAGGATTTTCTCCAAGTTCCCTATGAAAAAGTAATGGGCTATAGGTATGTTTATTACTAGTCCATCTATTTGAATCCAGCAGACCTATTAAAAGATTACATCTGTCATGAGTTAGCAATTGAAATTTTATATGATACAATATCCTTTTTGCTGTATCATTTCACTGAATAGACATTGCACTTAGCCTGGGGAGATGAACATCATAGAACATCATTCTTTCAGACAAAAAGGGAACAAAAGGGAGCTGCATTAGATAGAATAGCTCTACAACAGTTTCAGCATGGAGTTCTCCATCTGCCGCATGCTGTTCATATTAAAGCAGGATGTGAAAACTCTCAGCCCACGCAGTCCTTAGTTTCACATGGTTTACAGCACATTAGGAAAATGAACTATCTGAAAGCATGACTTCCCTTTGGGTTGGCAGCTCAGAGCCAGACCCAATGCTTTTTGACTCCTGTTGCTTTTAACAGGCAAGGAAGCAGGCCTGCAGATTACAGTGTGTGTGTGTGTGTGTGTGTGTGTGTGTGTGTGTGTGTGTGTGAGAGAGAGAGAGAGAGAGAGAGAGAGAAATTAATACACATTACAAGTTACAAATTAGAAAATGACATAGGACTGCTACCGTAACATTTGAAAAGGTTGGGATGATTGATGAAATAAATTAGTTCCTTTATCCCCTTTCATTTCATGGCTTTGATAGCTCCTAACATGCTCTTGGTATAGCTAGTGCATTCAGCAAGGCAGCTGCAAGTACACCCAGCTGGATGCTAGCTGAAAGTCAGTTGCTAGAATAATGCAGATTACACCAGTACTATGAAACTGACAGGATATCATGGCCATATGAAGTCCCTAGCTCATGAAGGCTGAAGCAGCCAGATGTACATCAGAATAACTTACCTCAGGAGGAAAGGACCATGTACATAGGTGTTTTACATACATAGGGCTACTTGCTTGAATAAGATTCATTATAGCTAATAAAATCTATCCCTAAAGAAAATTTGTAGACTTGGTACAATGATAATAAGGCCAATGAAAACAGTTTTGATCCATACTTCTCAAATATTCTTTTGGGATGCTTTGCACATTATGGTTTTCATTTCTGGTAACTATTTTTACATACAGAGGTTGCCTAACCCTCTAATTCTAGTTTTTATGCCATTTAGCAATAGTCATATTTATAGGAATACTGTCCTCAATCAAACGGAGAAATAAGTAGAATGATGAACATCTAGTTCTAAAAGAAATTATATGAGCTTGCCTGTTTTTTTTTACTATGGATATCAAGATTACATAATACTTTTTTCACTGATGCCCTTATCAGTATGTGTGATTAGGCTAGTGAATTGAATAAAGGACCTTATACATACTGAGTGAAGCACTGAAATGAAAAAATAAATTTTCAATAGTTACCATATGGTGTTCAATCTGGCAAAACATTCTTGAGTTTCTATCCTACTATAAAATCCAGAAAAATAACCAATTATTTTGCATCATGCATCTCCATTTTGTCTTTTCTATTTTGTCTTCACAAAAATCTGGGGTGAAGCAGAGGGAGTGGATGATAACAAACAATTTGATCAAACAAGAACTACAAGTAGAGTAAACAGATATTATTCAAGTGTTCAGCAATCTGAAACACCAAGCTTTCAAGGCTGATTTCTCAGAGCCCCATCCAAGGTTTGTCTGCTAGTTATAAGAAATTGTTTTGTAGTGTTCCTATTCTGAGAAAGATTTTATTCATTTTTCTTCCAGAGGATGTTGATTCAGTTGACGGTCGGAGTGGAAAGTATACCACTGTATAGCCTGAGTGAATAAATATGAAGGATTCTTCTGAAATAAGCTTTTTAGTAATTCTAAAAAGGCAGCTTAGAGAAGGAAAGAACTACTAACTACTGTTCACTTCTTCAGTTCCGCCTGTGAACATCATACCAGAACTGGGTCTACCAACAGAAAACTGTCAGGCAGAAGTATAAATGCTGGAGCAGTAGTTCTAAAGCAGAGCCTGGCAGGAATTTATTTTCAGAAAGTGGCTTCAACTATGCTTTACCTTACAGCATAGCTCAGTCCAAGAGATCAGTGTAGCAATATTGGTCTTTCTTTTTAGTGTTTGGTAATATGAACCATGAACTGTTAGTCATTAAAGATCTTTATCTCCAAAACAATAAACATTCTTTTTTTCATGGCAATGAATCTGTTTTCCAAGTAATTTTCACAGCAGCCAATTTTGTTACAGTCCTGAGTCCTGTAGCCCAGTTGTCACCAGATATCCAGGGCCTCCAACGCCTAGCACAGGTCTTGTTGATTAAGGCAACAACCAATCTGATCCAATATGGGTTTCTGTAATTAATGGGTTTCTGTTGTTTATGGCTCCTTTAATAATATTTGTCCAGTATGGTTGAACCTCTGGCATAACGCTCTTCTTCATCAGACACAAGTCTTGCAACCATATTAACATAGTAACTCATTGGGGGATTATTATGATGTAACCATATGCAGTGGTGGGATTCAAATATGTGAACAACTGGTTCTCTGTGTGGATACCACTTCTGGAAGTTCATTCTGGATCTGGGCAACAAAAATTAGCTACTGGTTTTGCTGAACTGGTGCGAACCAGCTCAATCTCACCACTGATTATATGTATTTCTAGATAGTGTTTTCTGGCTTAAAGGCCATAATAAACATGTGTTTTATGTGTTTTAATAAGCATTTAGAATGTTAAATATAATGCCATTAAGTTATTAAATATGATATTATATTTAGTATTATTTGTAGTACTATTATGGAACATGGCTGCTGGCTCATATCTAGATATCAAAAGAAGTTTTAACTGAAGACATTGCCTTCTTGCACTTTCTGGGAAATGGTATTTATACTGCAAATTCTCAATAACTTCTTTTTTTAAAAAAATCATAAAAAGTATTGCCTTGCCATTTTGAAGTTCCCATATTAGTGAGGGAATTGATAATAAAGATCTAATCTAGTTACTACAGGAGGAGCAAAAATGCCATACTTTCATAGGGTCGTTAGATCCTATAATCTTTTAGTATATAAAAGGAAACAAATGCACCAATTACAAGTTGGCCTACAAGAGAATGTTACCAATAAGCACAGGTTAACACTAATTAATGCAAGAAAAAGAACATTCCTTGAATATAATCTTACACTGAAAAATGCAAACTTAGTTTGGCACAAGTGAAGCTTCTTGAATGAAATATGATGGACAGAATTTCTCCAAAAGAATTCAAAAGCATTAAATCTCTGAAATACATAATATTGTCGGTTGGTAAAACATGGCAACACATTAAATATATTTTTATTTTAGTGGGAGATAAGTGAAACTCATGTATCCAAAGCTATTGCAAATAAAAATATAGTTGAATTTCTCAGCTTTTGTTTGTACCAAAATGTCACTACTTGAAATTCCCAGAGAAATTCAGTAAGGTTAAAATTTGAATTTTTCAAGACATGAAGGAATAAATATGCATAATATTTGACTTACTAAAAATATATGAATTTAAAATGACAGAAGATCTTCTTTTAGATGTTTAGAGCCCATTAGGTAAACAGAGACAAATCCAAACTGAGGGATAGTAATGTTTAAAAAGCATTAAAAACTTTAAAAATAATGTTTAAAAAGGCATAAGTCCATGTGAGCCACAGAAAGAAAGAAAGAAAGAAAGAAAGAAAGAAAGAAAGAAAGAAAGAAAGAAAGAAAGACTGAGCAAAAAAATACATACAGCACCTTTTTAAGGCCACACTAAGTCCTTTAGCTGAGAGCCAGTTTAGTCTAGGGGTAGAAACCAAGAGACTAAATACTAATCCGAGTTTAGACATGAACACTAGCTAGGTGATTTTGGGCCAGTTACTCTCACCCCATGATGTTAGGCTTGGGTGATAAAAAAATCCTAAGTCCTTTAGCCCAATTTGAAAATATGTGTCAACATTTCATGTAGTACTGATTTGTCATAGTACTTTCACAGTCTAGAAGTTCCTGGACCTAGTTCTTTAAATGGCACAAGCTCCAGATTGTCAGCTTTTCTTCCATGAGCAGAGTACTTTGAAAAAAAAAGAAAATAGCTACAGTTTTCCATGAATTAATCCACAATGTTGTCTGGGATTACAGCATCCATGTAGAAAATTACTTGCATAGGTCAACTGCTTAATATGATTGCCATTCTTCATATATACTACTAACTTCAGATCTAAAGTCAGCAAAGTGACTCATGAATCATGTTGTTTAGAATTTGGAAAGGCCTTCTGCTTAACTTTCCTCAGAGAAGTGTGATATAGGCAAGTAGTGTAAGTAAACTGAGAGTTTACAGTTGATCAACTACATGTCAGATGGATATTTCAATACAGAGCTCTCAAGAATGACCACAGAATTAAGTAAGCAGAGACAATCTTGACAACTAAGTGTTTCACTTTGCCAGCTTATCATAGGTGATACAGAATCCATGATATCTCAAGGGTTCATGGCCTCCATAGAAATCATGGATCTGTCCTAAATTAGTGATGTGCAAAAGGAGTTATGCTTTAGATTTGTTTTTTGTCTTGGGGTAGTTGCAATGTGATCTGATTTTACAGGACACTATTATTAGTCCATTGCCACGGTCAGATCACTCACATGAAAAATAAGGAAATTTTTCCAAAAGACCTCTAAACTCAGAATGTGGTTGAATTGGTATTGGTGAGAGGTACTAGCTGATTTTGAAAATCAAAGATTGTTTTTGAAATTTGGTGTAGGAGAAAGCTTCTGAGAATATCATGGATAAGCAAGAAAATATACAAATCCTAGAAAAAAATCAGTCCAAAGTTCTAACCTGAATCACATATGACAAAATTATCTTATTTTTTTTACATATAACATGGACTCAGTTCTCTTGAGAAATTTATAATTCTGGGAAAGGTGAAAGGAAAGAAAACAGATCAAGATGCAGCAAGATGATTCAAGTATAGAAGCTTGAAAGACCAGGTTGGGAACAAATCATCCTGGAGTATGTTCACCAGTTTGATCACTAAGAATTAGTACCAACTTGATAGCACATAATCAATTACGCATATAAAAAGAGTGATGAGAATAAATTGAAGTAACTTAGGCTCAAAAATTCACAAGGATTGTGATCATCCTGATGCAATAAAGGGATATTTGCTACTTGGATTAGCAAGTTTTAAACTATAGAAATGTCATACTGACAACAAAGATATATAGAGCATTGTCAAACAATTTTTTTCTAGTTATAATATATAGCTGTGAAAACTAGATCATCAGAAAGGCTGAACAAAGAAAAATTGTTGTCTTTGAACTGTAGTACTGAAGAAAATTGTTGACTGGTCTGCAAGAAGACATATATTAATTCAATAGAGGAAAGAAAATCTGACTCTTCGCTAGAAGTATGAATAGAATAGAATAGAATAGAATAGAATAGAATAGAATAGAATAGAATAGAATAGAATAGAATAGAATAGAATAGAATAGAGCTGGAAGGGACCTTGCAGGTCTTCTAGTCCAGCCCCCTGCTCAAGCAGGAGAACCTATACCATTTCAGACAAGTGACTGTCCAGTCTCTTCTTAAAAATCTCCAGTGATGGAGCGCCCACAATTTCTGAAGGCGAGCTATTCCACTGATTAATTGTTCTCACTGTTAGGAAGTTTCTCTTTAATTCCAGGTTGCTTCTCTCTTTGATCAGTCTCCAACCATTGTTTCTTGTTTTGCCCTCTGGTGCTTTGGAGAACAGTTTGACCCCCTCTTCTTTGTGGCAGTCCCTCAAATACTACTATTATGTCACCCCTATTCCTTCTTTTCTTCAGACTAGACAAACCCAAGTCCTGTCGGTGTTCTTCATATGTTTTAATCTCCAGGCCTTTGATCATTTTAGTTACTCTTCTCTGAACTTTTTCCAAAGTCTCAACATCTTTTTTGTAGTATGATGACCAAAATTGGCTGCAGTATTCCAGATGTGGTCTTACTAGGGTTTTATAAAGCAGTACTAATACTTTGCATGATCTTGACTCTGTGCCTCTGTTTATACAACCCAGGATTGTATTAGCTTTTTTTTGGCTGCTACTGCACATTGCTGGCTCATGGTCAAGTGATCATCTACTAAGACTCCAAGGTCCCTCTTACATTTGCTGTTTTTGAGCCAAAACTTAAATATTTTAAACGCATGATCAAAAGTGTTATTAGAGAAAGCCCCGATGCCAACAAAAATCAAAGGCATTTGAAAAAGTGGCTAAGAGAAGATAAGACATTATCACTGCCCATGATTATATCAGAATTTTAAGAAGCAGATAATTTTGAAAAATAATGTCCATTTGGTCCCAAAGAAGTAGGAGTGACTGCATATCAATAATAGTATATTGTGGCAACATAAGAAAGTTCTATAGCAGGTTGGAAATGCATTCACTGAAGTGAATGATGATAATAAAGATGAATTTGGGGAAAGTATCTCCAACATTATGAATTAATATGACCCAAATGGAAAAAATTAATACTATTTGGTGACATGAATAAATGAGATGAGAATGAGAAAAAAAAAACAGTACAGGAAAATTGTGGAGACACTGTTTCTTTAGAATACAAAGTTTAAGTTAAAGCTTACCCAAGTCATTACCTGGCAATGTAATGAATCTAAAAGCATGTTTGATCTGATCACTTATTAAAAAAGACTGAGAGAAAGTTCTGAATATAGGGTAGTTCTTTTTTTAAAAAAAGAAAAATCAAGACTGGATCTTGAAAAATAGCATGGAATATTTCACAAGGAAGAAAATAAAGCATCACACTAGTTTGAGAGAATTCTCTGCAGAACTTGGAAAGAGTTGACCTCTGTGTCTATTCAGTTTCGGATAAACTTGCAGCCATTTAAAGAAACAGGTGCAGCAATCGATTAAATAGAAGCAATCATATTGTTTTCATTCTTCATTTGAGGAATTTAAAATTTGGAATGGAATCAAGAAATCTCTGGTATGCAAACTGTTTCTATTCCTAACCTCAGCCACTTATAATACCAACAGGATCAATTTCTGGGTTTTAACTGTGGGGTTAGATTGGGAACCAGAGCAGAAAGCCCTTGTGAATCAAATTGGTAACATTCTTCAAACCTAAAATTGTTCCAAATTGAGTCATTTTTCTAACTGAAAGTTAATGGTGGAATCTTTCTAATTTTGGTGAAAACTTTGGCTGTTGGGGCTTCAATGGTTCTCTCTCTTTCTGTCTTTCTTTCTTTCTTTCTTTCTTTCTTTCTTTCTTTCTTTCTTTCTTTCTTTCTTTCTTTCTTTCTTTCTTTCTTTCTTTCTTTCTTTCTTTCTTTCTTTCTTTCTTTCTTTCTTTCTTGCCAGGCTTTGAGTTCACCAGACTTGCAGCAGAGAATCAGAGGATTATGTTTCAACATCAGCTAACCTAAAAATTGTTCTCTGAATAGCATGACATATTGTGGTGTCAGCTCCATTCTATGTATAAAGAGTCCATTCATAGAGGTGCCATGCAGATGAACAAAAACAAAAACACAAAACCCACCACTGGATGGATATCTTGGTCTGGTTAAAACAGTCTTTGAAAAGGTGCTGTGATGTTATTCTCTCTGCTTCTTAAACCATTAATTGAATAGTCTTGTCACTTTAAACAACACAATTAAACCATCTGCAAAATCTTTTAACAACTTAAAGGACCTATAATTTATTACATGTAATGATCTTAGATGTAGAGAAATGTTATTTTCTATTAAAGAATGACATGTTCTAAATAATGCTAGAACTTTTCTTTGTCTAAGCCTGTTATAGGAAAGCAATATTGTTTTCTTTCTTTCTTTTTTTTAATGGAGGCATTGCTGTTTTACTGTAGAATCAAACAAAATGTAAATGATATGGTCTTCCTATGTTAAAGACCTGAATCCTAAAATTTTCCACCTCTTTCTAGGATATTGCTGCTAATAATATTTTTCATAAAAGGGAAAAAAAAAAACCCTGACCTTTATAGAACCAAGAAGCCGGTTCTGGTATGAATGTATATCATAGGTATTTGGTGTTTTTAATGAGAGGACTTTGACTCAGGGTTTTTATTGTTTGTTTGCTTGCTTTATTGTTGCTGTTTTATATGGTATGTTTATCATATACTAGATAGATGGATGGCTTTACAAATTAGAGAAAGAAGAGGGAGAGAGAGAGTAGGTGATCTAGTTAACCAAATATATAAAAGCAACCTTTTTGATCTAAACAATAAATAAATAAATGTTTAGATCAATAAAATAATGGGGGAATAATCTCAGGATTGGTTATCCATAAAAGAGCACTGGACTTAAAGTCTCTACTTAAGGTCCTGTGTAAATCAAACAATGGATCTTCATTAGATATGATAATGGATAAAATATATTAAACTACAGTTAATTTATTAATACATTTCTGACTTATCTTTCATTGGTAATCAATCCAATGGTAGAGATGCAGAAAGGACGGTTTACTTTAAATAAGAATCTGCTTCATGACAGAAGTAAATAAAGAAGGAGGGAAATGGATCTGTATCTGGGCTTGGTGGGAACAGTCCATTTAAATTACTGATTCATACATATAATCTTGAGATCACAAATTCTGGTCAATTATTTCAGGCATATCATACCCATGTGTTTCTGAATGTGCAACTACTAATTTCAGGATTATTATTATTTATTTATTTTTTGCATCTGTCTATAGCTTTTATACATGGGTTTTATTTATTTTTTTAACTTCATTGTATGCTATAAAGAACTAGATGTTTAAATTCAGGCACTGATATTAAATTATCATTTTCAATTTGAATAGTTACACAGTTGTAACTAATTGAAAACATTGAAGTCCTAAGGGCTTTCTAAATCCGCTCTCCATTCCATTTCATTAAAACTATAGCAGATTTTTTAGAACATTAATTTATCTATGAGATCACAAACATAAGCGTAGCTAAAGGGATTTTCTTTAACAATTATTATGTAGATCAAAGGAATCAGAAATGTTAACCAAATATTCTGTTTTTAACTTTTTGTAGCTAATAATAAATAATGATACTATTGGTATTACTGCTAAACCTGAGTTAAGTTTAAATGTATAAGCTTCCTAAAATACATACATACAAATATATGTACACATACAGAATCTCTCCTTACAATCAAAGCATCAGAGCTTGTCCTTTTGTTTTACAAATGTACCTTATCCTGAAAAGATATAAAATCCCAAGTCTTTTTGTCAGAAGAAGTATGATTTAACAATTATATAATGAGAAAAAAAATTAACACATTTAGTTTTACAGTAACTTTGGAAGATAGGAAATGCTTAAAACCTTAAAAAGTCAACTTATATTTTTTCTTAAATATGTATTACCCTTGTTGCCGAAACAAAGTTGGTTGCCATGGCCAAAGAGGAAATTTATGCCTTCAAATCAAGTTTGATTCCTGGACAAGTCAATGTAATGTCTCAATAATGATTTTCAGTCTAGAAGTATTTTACTGGTCATTCTGCAGCCGGGATCTTTTCTCCCAATGATTGGTTAAAACAATCATAATACAATATTTATTCTCAGTTAAAATATATAGATTAAGTCAAGCATATAGAAAGAAAAAAAACCCACCAGTTTTAATTTCTTCGTTTAGTGAAGCTTCCTCTTTAAAACCAATTAAGTGCAGACATCAAAAGTCATAAAGAATTGAGGGACAGGTAAAGATTAGTTCAAAAACAGAAATTGTTATAACTCAGTTAGAGAATACCATTGACTAGAGGGAGAAGTAAGATATACACGAAGAAAGCTACTGTATTATCCATGGACATAAAAGAGAGAAGCAACCATATGATCAAGACCATGAGAAAATGAATGTGTGGATTTTCTTACACATAAGGATTTTTTTCTGGATTTACCCAAACTGTTTCATAGTCTGATAACTGCATGATAAAATCCTGAATTTCTGCATTGTAAAAAGAATATGAACATGACAATCAGTACCATTCTGAGTTCTCCATTTAAAGAGGAATTGTTGTAGCTGATCAAATGGCTTGCTATGGTAGAACATTGGCAGTGATTCACTGGATTATGGGGAGAAGACCCCTACAAACCCCTTTTCATACACTTAAAGAAGCAGGCTTGACATGTCTTGCCATCTATTCCCTTCTCCTCTCATTTTCCACTTCCTTGCTAAGATCTTATTCCATCAAAAACTGGAACTGCTGGGCAGAAGGAGATTACACCTAATTTTAAGTTGCTATTGTTTTGGTCTGTTGTCTCTCGTTCCCATTTTGTTTAATTTTTTATCACTTTATTATCTTTTATGACCTTTTTTAATTTTCTGAAAGCTGCATTGAGCACTGTCATCACAATAAAAGTGTGGAATATATATATATTAGCCATCCAATCAACCAATGAAATGGGGTACGGATAACCAGGGAGAGCTGTACATTTGCTGGTCATTGCAAACTTCCCATCCCCTCAGCAATTTTTCCTGGTGTTTAAAAAAATAATAATAAAAACTTCCCTTCTTAAGTGCTATGCAACAAACATCATTGGTTTTACTGAAGTTATGCACAGCAAATATTTCCCTTTGTGAGCAGGACAGGATAATGGCACATGATGTTACCCAGGGCTAAAAATAGTGTAACAAAGAAATATAGCAATAGTAAAATGGCATAACAGTGATATCTTAAGCCACCCTGTCCCACTTTTCAATACAGAAGAGGAATCCAGGTCAGCAGGTGCTGACTATATACAAAAAGGAAAAGAAGAGGAGAGAAATTCTAAATGAAAATTGCTCCCCTACAAAAAGCTACGTGTGGAATTCTTATTTCGTTTTCCACACTTTGTAATCAACTTGCCTTATGACAGAATGGGATCTAGGAGGAAAGGTAGATAAAGGAGCCTTGAGGCTCCTATCAAACATACCTGTTTTTGTTGCAATGTAGTGATTGGCAGATGTATTCCTCCCCTGGCTGGGAATCTGCTGAAGATGGAGGGCAGCAAAATGGGAGACTCAAGCAATCGCTTTGTCTATCATAGACATAATCAGGACAGGGCCATTTTACGAGTCACCCAGAACAGATACAATGAAGGCAGGACAGGGACAGTCTAGCGGGTAGGAATTTTCATGCTCCTTTTGTTTTCTGACAATCCAAGGATAAACATATAGAAATTTAATACAATAGTGAGGAAAGACTTTTGCTGAAACACTTCACCACATATTCCCGATATTTAACAGCATTCACTTTATGGTGTGCTAGTATTACAATTTTTGTTGTAAAAATCTTTTGTTGCAGATCTCAGCTTTTGCTTTTGTGAACATGAGGCCAGGTCAGCTCTGCTGTTAATCCTAGGGAGATAGGCGGTTATCTCAGACATTTGATTTTAGGTTTCATTAAACTTGCATAACATTATTATTCAGTATATTATTACTGATTCTTATTACTGCCACATCGAGGAGAGCCTTGTGCATGTGGTGCTTCAAAGAGCAAAATAACTTTACCACTTTGAGATTCAATGAATAATAAATGCCTCTTGGCTGTGGTGAATGCAGGCAGCAGAGTGACTTGGATATGATGCAGAAAACATAATGATTTCAGTTTAGTACAAGAACTGCAGTTTGTATTGCAGGATATAAAGATGATTAAAGAGATCATGAGACAGCCAGTATGATGTAGTGGTTAAGATATTGGCTGAACCAATAGCCTTGTAAATGTGATTTTGCCTAGTAAAAACCCCAATCCCTGTCAAACTAACTTCAAACATCCAGTAAGTTCTTGTAAAGTTCTGGTTCAGTACTAATCTATAAATAAGATAAGAAATAAGAATCCACTAGGGATGATACAACCTGCTGCTAATCCTGGAAGGAGCACAAAACACGTGTCTGATGAGCAAGAGACTAAGTCGTAAACTGGGGGGGGGTTCTTGCACAGCAGAGGCGTGGCAACTTTCCAGACTTAGTCTTATTGGAGCAGGAAGATTAAGACAACCCACTAGTGGATTCTCCATCCAATCATGCTGGAGAAAAGCTGGTAATAGTGCTTGGTGCATTCTGAATTTAACTGATGAACATAAAACACTGTACTAGTACTGTACTAGTAAAAAATTGAATTGTAGGCCTACCTTAGGCAGAAAAGCCATTTAGGTGACTTTGGGCCAGTGACTCCTTCTCAATCCTAGAAATGAGGCACTTCCAAAAATCTTGCCAAAAAAATTGCAAGGAGTTGTCTGGGTAGTTGCCAGAAGTCAAGACTGACTTGAAGAAATAAAACACTCATAGTCTCACACACAGAGTGACAACCACACAGACAATCACACTGACAATTATCTAAAAAATGATTTGTAACAAGTCCTGCTTTGCTGCTATAGAGCAAATTTTAGTTTCTTTCCCATTTGTCCTCAACCAAGGATCTGTGTAACACCAGTCTCCATAATCTGTAACCACCAAAATTAAACACAACTCACTAGGCATATATAGTATTTTGCTTCAGACCAGAGTCCTTTTCTCTGGCAGCTCACTGGCAGCCTGTGAGTGATTAAGTAAGTTAAATAAATAAATAAATAAAATAAATAAAACTAGCCCTAGGAATTTAGCATTTAAACTATGCTGACCAAACTTTTAATCAGATAATTTATATATCAGCAAACTCTTAAATCATAAAACATATTGGTTTTATTGCCAGTATTATTCTACATGCCTAAAAATTAGGTAGGAATTGAGTTGTACCAATTGCTTAGAATGGAGTAGAAAATGCAATTCTAACCAAGAAATATGAATTGCAGCATATTATATTCTGTATCTGTCTGCATTTTTATTCCTTTGCATGACTGAGAGTCTCCGAACCAGCAAAAAAAAAAAAGGGGGGGGGGGCAGAATTCTAGTTATTCTCAGCAGAGTCAACCTTTACTGCTCTTATTTCAGCTGGAAAATTGGGTTTGGTAAACCCATTAAACAAGGGCCAAGGAAAAGGCTGCTTGATTGTTCTCCTTTTGATTTATTTATTTATTTTTACAATCTTGTGGCTACTACATGCTTTTTTTCTATTTTTCTTTTGTAAATAATTAGTATTATGCTCAGTGACTCATAGAATTAAATGACATAGAAAAGAGGGTCACAAATTATTCTCCCACACTGCTAGAAGAGAAGTAAGAGACCTTGAATGGTACACGAGCCTGTTCTTTTCCTTTCATTTTAAAACTACCTCCTAATAACTTCAAGTAAAATGAGGGAAAAGTTGCAGGATTACTCATTTTTTATAAGAAAGCACTAAACAAGCTGTTGAATGAAAAGCCTCATGGAAAAAGAGGCAACAGGCTAGATCTGGGGGGGAGACTGGGTAAACTGCTTTCAGGCCTCCCCGATTTGCCAGAAGAACAGCTGTAATTTGAGAGCAAGAGTGATGGACAGAGAGAACAGTGAATGATTGGGGGCCTGCTCACAAGGCACTGATTCCTTGCTCCATCAGAACATTTTCTTTGCTCAATCAGAACATTTTCATGCTGCCCTTACCATGCTCTTTAAAATTGCTCAAATCACCGAGGAGTAATTACAAACATGGACATCTATTTGGTGCTTGACCTCCTGCCTGCCTTGTCATTTCTCAGGACTTGTTTTTAAATGGGGGCGGGGAGGAAACTCAATCATCCTATTTAAAAGACATCTTGAAATGGTGGTATAGATTGCCACAGTGCTTGACATCAGCAAGGAAAAGGGGAGAGTCACCTGATTTTACAACAGAAAACCAGTGAGGCACCATGATAACCTGATTGCTTGGAAAGTGGAGTCTGGAAGATGGGATGAAGTCCATGTCCATGTGATTGAAGCTCTGCTTTTGTGACCATGTGGGTCTTCCACTACATGGGCACAACCCACCAAGTTCTTTCTTTCTTTCTTTCTTTCTTTCTTTCTTTCTTTCTTTCTTTCTTTCTTTCTTTCTTTCTTTCTTTCTTTCTTTCTTTCTTTCTTTCATAATATCAAGGTATCTTTGTAGTTTTTCCTCCTGTGTTACAGCTAAAAAAATAGGCTAATCAATGTGGTTGAGGAAGAGCTCAGCCACTGTGAAAAAGCATAATGCAGCATCAATCCTACATCAGTGCAAATGACCCAGAATGCTCTGAAATATCCTTTTAATTTTCCAAAACCTATCTAAAAACTTTATAATTGAATATTTAAAACTATTTTGTAAACTTGGAATTTTTAAAAACTCTATGCACCTGACTAGATGAATCCTTTTTCAAACTGCCAACCACTGAGAGAAAATGTTAGATTACAGTGTTTCTCAACCTTGACAATTTTAAGGCATGTGGACTTCAACTCCCAGAATTCCACAGCTAGCAATGCTGGCTGTGAAATTCTGGGAGTTGAAATCCACATGCCTTAAAATTGTCAAGGTTGAGAAACACTGTGTTAGAAAGTGAACCTCACTCAAAAAACAATATATTCCCCCCCCCCCCAGCATTTGAACAACTTGGGCATGGCTGATGGATCTATCCTCTTTTGCAATAGAAAACCTCATTGTTCATCACTGTGTATGTGTTTTAAGCACTGATCTTATCAAAATTCTGACCTTGTGTTCAGTCAAGAATAGAACTGAATCCATAGTAAATGAAATTTCTGATAGGTATACCTGCTCGCTTATTTCAATTCCAGAGCTCATTATTTCACAGTTCAACAAAATATATTTGAGTCAATGATTTTCAGAACCATTAGATCCAACCATTACTCTATGAAATAGCTAAACCTAAGAAGCTGAGAATATTGTATATATTTATGCACAATGTATCATAATGAGATAAATCCTGATTTAATTATGTTTAGAGATAAGCTCACTAAAATTAATGAGACTTACGTTAATCAGATAAAACAATATATTTCAATGACTGTACTCTAAATATTATTGCATTCTGATCCAACCTTCTTTGAATGCACACATACAAAAGGAATGCTAGGTGACAGTTTTCATTCTGTTAAATGTTTGAAAATCATTATTACATTTTCCCTCATGTATTAAAACCAATGTAGATCTGATCTGATTAACATTTCTTCTAAATATCTTACGGTCTAAAGCTATCACCATTTCTATGATAATATTTATCTCCAGTATGATTTTACTGATTATACCAGTTACAATTTTAACTTTAGCTAATTGAGAGATAATATTAAATAACCTAGAGAGTTATTTTCAAAACAAGTACAAGAAAAGGGGCAACGTGGGGGCGAAGGAATGAAAAGGGGCGATATGGGGGCGATGGAGCGAGAAGTTTTGGGGACACTTTTGAGACTTTTTCGTACAGTGAATCGCTGTATATCTGTCATACAAAAATATCAGATCACTCGCTATTAGTGGATTGAATTGTGTTTTCAAATGTTCCTCCAGCTAGCTTCAGTACAGAATGCCGTACATATGCGAATAGGCATCGCTTATCTTCATGCGCGTTGCACAGCAGCCTCTACCCATACAGTGGTGCGCCATTGGCCAGAATGGGCAGTGATGAAGGGGGGAGTGCATGCTGAGTGGCTGTCCCCTGTGACATCAGCTATAATGTCAATGTAACTGTTGAAACTAGGTTTATCGACGTCCACGTGTGTTTTTCTAGTGTTCCAGTGGAGTCAAAAATTTAATTTGCAGGTAGTGCCTTTCATTTTGAAGACCTCTCAACATGGCCGAGAAGAGGAAGTGTCACCAATATTCGACAGAATACCTAAAATTCATTCCATCTTCTTCCGACGTACAGCTTCCATTTTGTCTTCTTTGTGAGAAAACATTTTCAAATGAAGCGATGAAGCCTTCCTGACTGAAAGATTATTTGGTAAAAATTCATTTGGATAAAGCTGACAAAGCGGCATCATTTTTCCAATCCTTAAAGACCAAGTTTGAGGGTCGCAGCACTGTTGGGAAGTTATTTGGGAAATCGTCACTCAACGCTGACAAGGGGCTCATTTGTTCCTATGAAGTATCTTTATTGATAGCAAAATGTGGCAAATCTCACACTATTGGAGAAACACTGATTTTACCAGCAGTGAAACAGATTGTTGCCACCATGTTGGGGCCCAGCGCAAGCACTATCACACAATTGATTCCTTTGAGCAATGACACTGTATCAAAAAGAATTGATGAAATGGCTGCTGATGTGGAAGAAAGGCTTATTGACACCTTGAAAAATACAGAATTCGTGATGCAGATTGACAAGTCAACGATTTGTGAAAATGAAGCCTTGTTATTGGCTTATGTCTGTTTCATCTTAGTTCCTGCATTGTGGTTTGTTCTTATGCCTTTTTTATATATCTTTTTGCGTCTTAAATTTCACTTGTAATTCAATCATTAAATGTTACTGTTTTTCTTTTCGAGCATTTCACTTTCTTGCAATTGAATTTTGTTTTCAGTGGTCATTACATTTAAGTGTCTTGAATAAATAAGATAATAATGAAATACATATATCATGAAGTTTGGGAATAAAGTGATGGGTGGTACCAAAATTTTTCACACAGTTGAGATATGGGAAAAAGACTGGAAATAAATTATTTGCATCGATATGTCCTGATGACAATTTTAAAGAAAACAAAAAAAGTGTTTGCATAATAATAATAGTAATAATAATAGTAGTAAAGTTGGAAGGGACCTTGGAGGTCATCTAGTCCAACCCCCTGCTCGGGCAGGAAACCCTACACCATTTCGGACAAGTGGCTGTCCAGTCTCTTCTTAAAAACTTCCAGTGTTGGAGCATTTACTGCTTCTGGAGGCAAGCTGTTACACTGATTAATTGTTCTAACTGTCAGGAAGTTTCTCCTTAGTTCTAGGTTGCTTCTCTCCTTGATTAGTTTCCACCCGTTGCTTCTTGTCCTGCCTTCAGGTGCTTTGGAGAATAGCTTAATTCCCTCTTCTTTATGGCAGCCCCTGAGATATTGGAACACTGCTATCATGTCCCCCCTTGTCCTTCTCTTCGTTAAACTAGACATCCCCAATTCTAGCAACCGTTCCTTATATGTTTTAGCCTCCAGTCCCCTAATCATCTTTGTTGCTCTTCTCTGTACTCTTTCTAGAGTCTCAACATCTTTTTTACATCGTGGTGACCAAAACTGTATGCAGTATTCCAAGTGTGGCCTTACCAAGGCATTAAAGAGTGGTATTAATACTTCACGTGATCTTGATTCTATCCCTCTGTTAATGCAGCCTAGCACTGTGTTGGCCTTTTTGGCAGCTGCAGCACACTGCTGGCTCATATTTAAGTGATTGTCTACTAGGACTCCGAGGTCCCTCTCACAGTTACTACTATTGAGCATGGTGCCACCTATGCTGTACTTGTGCATTTGGTTTTTCTTGCCTAAATGTAGAACCTTGCTTTTTTCACCATTGAATTTCATTTTGTTAGTTAGTGCCCAGTGTTCAAGTCTGTCCAGATCCTTCTGTATCTTAAGCCTGTCTTCTGGAGTGTTGGCTATTCCTGCCAGCTTGGTGTCGTCTGCAAATTTGATGAGTTCCCCATCTATCCCTTCATCCAAGTCATTGATGAAGATGCTGAAGAGTACTGGGCCCAGAACAGAGCCCTGGGACACCCCACTACACACTTCCCTCCATATAGATGCAGTTTCATTGAGGACCACTCGCTGAGTACGGCCGGTCAGCCAGCTACGGATCCATCTGGTGGTGGTTCTGTCTACCCCACATTTTTCTATCTTGTCAAGTAGTAGGTTGTGATCTACTTTATCAAATGCCTTACTGAAGTCCAAGTAAATTATGTCCACAGCATTCCTCTGATCCACTAATTTTGTCACTTGGTCAAAGAATGCAATAAGATTTGTCTGGCATGATCTATTTTTGACAAACCCATGTTGGCTTTTAGTAATGACTTTGTTTGCCTCTAGGTGTTCGTTGATTCGTTGTTTGATTATCTTTTCCAGGATCTTCCCAGGTATTGAGGTCAGGCTGATAGGTCTGTAATTTCCTGGATCCATTTTTTTTCCTTTTTTGAGGATGGGAACTACATCAGCTCTTTTCCAGTCCTCTGGTAGTTCCCCTGTGTTCCAGGATCTTTGAAAAATATAGTTCAGTGGCTCCGATATCACATCTGCCAGTTCCTTGAGAACTCTGGGGTGTAATCCATCTGGTCCTGGCGATTTGAACTCATCTAGGCTGGACAGGTGCTCCCTAACCATTTTCTTGCCTATCTTAACTTGTGTTTCTGTTTTGTTTTTTATGGCACTATTTTTGATAGGTTGGTCTGTTTTTTCCCTTTGTGTAAAGACAGATGCAAAAAACGAGTTAAATAGTTCTGCTTTCTCCCTGTTGCTTGTCACCTTCTTGCCACTTCCACCCACTAATGGACCAATCGTTTCCTTCACTTTTTTCTTGTTTTTTACATGTTGAAAGAAGCTTTTTTTGTTATTTTTGACTTTGGTCGCAAGCCTTAGTTCATTTTGAGCCTTGGCTTTCTTCACTTCATCTTTGCAGGCTCGGGCTATTTGCTGATATTCTGACTTAGTTATGTTCCCCTCCTTCCACTTTCTATACTTGTCCTTTTTATCTTTCAATTTGTCAGAGAGTTCTTTATGCAGCCATGCTGGTTTCTTTTGAGAGCTGTTGTTTTTCCTCTTTGTTGGTATTGTGCTAGACTGTGCACAGTGCAAAATTGAAGAATTATTTCCTATGTTGTGATTGAGAGGTTATGTTGGGGGAGGGGGGCGATGACAACTTCCTCCTTGGCTCAAGAGGGCGATTCATTCAAAAAGGTTAAGAACCACTGCTATATTTAAATGTAATTCCATTGTCTATCTGCCTGCATGCCTGCCTGCCTGCCTGCCTGCCTGCCTATCTATCTATCTATCTATCTATCTATCTATCTATCTATCTATCTATCTATCTATCTATCTATCCAGTGTTTTTTTTTTTTTTAAAGGTGCCGGAACTCACACACGTCATACAACCTGCCTTGCCTATCCTACAAAGTTCCATCCAAAAAAGGTGCCGGAACTCCGTTCTGGGTGTTCTATGAGAAAAAAGCCCTCTATCTATCTATCTATCTATCTATCTATCTATCTATCTATCTATCTATCTATCTATCTATCTATCTCTATCTGAACAGAAGCATTAACTACTTAAGACAGTTTCGTAGAAACTAGATCATACAGTTAGAGCTAAAAGCCAGTTATAGTTTTGACTGAAACATATACCTGAATAAAAGGCATGAAAATCTTTGTCAGTTGGGAATACCCCACTGAATCAAAACCAATATTTTCTTATTCAAACAGTAGTGTGCCAAAAAAACTAGAAATCTGAATATTTGTTAATTTTGTTACTTGAATGAACGGATATCAGAATGTAATGATGTGTGTTCCATTTTGGTCAAATGTCATCTGATCTCTGCAAGTTCTTCAGAAGCAAGTATATTTGTAGTTCATTTTCTCAAGATATCTTGAGTCTTGAGAGAATAGCATACCCTTTAATAACTATTGGACTCAACCTTTCTCAGCATGCCATCAGTCCTAAGACCCATTGAAAGTTCTTAGTAACTGAAAATTCCTTGTTACAACAGGAAGAAGCTTTTTTAAAGAAAAAGTAGCCTTCAATGCAGGGTGTGCATCTCTTTTCTTTCCAGCCATAAGTCCATTTCCTACTCTGTATGTAGGGGATTAAAAATATGGTAGACAATGACAGTAGGCAAGGTATTGAGTTGAACGCACAAAGGATTCATCTAGCTGCTACTTTGGAATTATCATTTAATAGTAATGTCAAAGTTAAAACTATTGAGAAAAATTATTTTAAGAAAGCAGTTTTCAGCCTTCAAGTTTGTTATTCTAGCTGGCAGAGAGCCATTTGCGTATTTATTTCCATCTGTTAGTACAATCAAGTTAAGTCAAATTAAAAACACCTTTTTCCCTAACCTTCAAAAGTCATCAACTGTTTTGCTGTTTAACATGTGGAGTACAAAATGGCTTGGATAGCCAATAAATATGAATCCTGAATATTTTATTTTCTATTTCATTTTCAGCCTGCCCCTTAGCTAGTATATTTTTGTTCAGGTACTCTGAGTTTTTTAAACTTACTTGAACTTACTTTTCTACTCTAGGGCACCAGATCCAAGTAATATCTAAGTTCTCTTCTGTGACCAAAAAGTACAAGTATTACTACTAACTTGAAGAGGCTTATAAGAATTGTTAGAAATAAGAGGAAGGAAAATAATGTTGTTTTATTTGATCAAGGTTAAAATAAATATGTTGTTATTTCTGATAAACTTTAATGGACTTTTGCTGACACCAGGACTAAAATAAAGATATTTGATGATTGCGTTTATAGATAAGAGATGTGATGTGGGGAGGTAATTTGTTATAATTTAAGAGGAGGTAAAAAGTTATTAAAAGAGTTTATATTTGTTACGATGAAAGTTGGGAGTCACTCCTTTATATATTTCTTTTATTTTTAATTCCCATATTCTTATTTTCTTTTTCATTTTTCTTTCTATTCTTTGTCTTTCCTAATTTTCCCCTTTGCATATTTTACTCCTTCATTCTATTTCCCATCTTTCTTTTAGTTTGTATTCATTTTTACAAACTAAATTGAATACTGTAATTATAATCTTTAATAAAGATCATATAATTTAATAATAAAACTACTTGGAAAAAAGGAAGTGCTTTTAAGTATGAAAAAGTGGTCAATTTTGCAACTTGGAAAGTGAATTATAATTCTTTTGATGACTGCAAGAATGTTATCCAGCTGGCTCAATCCAGCTGGTGTGAACCAAATGCTACTGTTTTATTGTTGTTATTATTGGCTCTTCCTGGGCTTCTTGCTGAAGGATATCACATTGATCTCTACTACTGAACATGTGTATTCCCTCCAAGTAGCCTGGATACAGTATGTAATCCCTGTACTTCTTATGCTTATGTACATGCTTATGTTGGTGATCAGTAATCTTATTGCAAATTGGCTGATTGGCATTGTCGGTAAATTATGACTAGAATTAGATAATATCCTTGACATTAGGTCAGAGTAGTTCCTTCTTTTGATCCAGCCCATCTGGTAAAGAGATAAAAATAGTCCCCGACATCCCACTTCACTCTTCAAACATGTGCCTGTAAGAGAATAACACTTGACTACTACTAATGCAGATATAAGTACACAATATAAGCAAATATACAAGCAATATAGCAATAGCACTTAGACTTATATACCACTCCATAGTGCTTTATAGGACATATTTGTAAACTGAAAGAGAAACTTATGTTAACTATTTGAATAAATGTCTAGTATACATTTCCCAAAATGGTTAATATAGAAAATTTTAACATGAGATCAAAAAATGATTGCCTTTGTGGATAGAGAAGCACACTGGATTAATTTGGTAAACAATTTGGCAATTCATGTTAATTGAATGGTATGTGTGCTATTCCTTTATTTCTACCTCTGAGACAGCATTTTTACTATATAGTTACAGCTACATTTACAGAGTATGAAAATAAAATTGCTTTTTTGTCTGCAATCTTTATTAAAAAAAAACTCCTTAGAAAATTGATCTGCATAAATAGACTGCTTCAAGTATTTTTAATATAATAAAAGATAACAAAAATACAAATGTAATACAAATGCAACATGGTAGCAATAAGGAATAATTTGACAGTATTAGATATTCATATTAATGTTTTACATCTATCTATCTATCTACCTACCTACCTACCTACCTACCTATCTACAATATGAGAGCCAGTTTTGTGTAATAGTTAAGCATAAGGGAAACTCCTCATCTTAAACTGGGAATTTGAAAAACATCCATCTACTAACATACATGGACTATGGACAATAGTCCATAATCTTTAATTAACAGTTCTTTATCCAGTGGTGGATTGATTTGGGATGATGATGATGAATACTGTATATCATTAGTATGAGTACAGGGCTACCTATAATCAACTGTAGTTTTTCCTATTCAGAGAAAAGAAGCAAGGAAAGCAAGTAGAAGTTTGAGGGGAAGTCAAGTGGGAAGGCCTTTCCTTCCCCCTCCTCCCCCTCCCCCTCCGCTATTGTCCTCCCTCTTCCAATCTTTTTCTTTCAGTCTGGCTGGTCCTCATCCCCAAAGGAGATGAGAAGAGGTTTCACAACCAGAGCACACAGCTGTAGATGGTTTGCATGGAAGTTTAGTGAGAAGAGTTCATAAGGAAAACTCTAAGCATTGTGGACAGTGAAGGAAGCATCACCATGTTCTGCAATGTATGTCTTTCTGTCTGAAGAATGCCTAAAACATCATTTGCTGTAAATTAAAGCTTGTTTTCCTCTTGTAAGAGTAAGGGAAAGGTTTATGGAGAGAGTTGGAACACTAAAATCCATCAGAGATGATGGGCAATTTCTGTACAGGAAGGAAGCATGAGAAAGAAACTTCAAGACTGAAGTTAAGGAACAAGGTCAAGGAACAGATATGGCAGAGGTTCCAGAATTTTTTTTTTATTAATGTGGGGTATAGAATCTTGAAAAACTTTCAGTTTCTCTGTGCCTCATCTTATACCAAACAAAATCAAAGCAGAGGAAGGTTTTTTGAGTATCTTTCTCATATGTCCTGTTTCTCAGGACTATGTAATTCTTTCATAACCTTCACATATGAGGTTCCATATCCTTTACATTCACAAATCCATAGATGCGGACCTGCTTTCCTGACAACGACTATGTCAGGTAGATTTGGCTTAGAGAGCATACCTGGCCCATATTTCCCCAGTTTGTTTCCATGGCTAACAATAAACTTGAGCATGAGTTGTACCAGTTCAGCACCTTAATCATGTTGCCAAATTGCTTTTTGCCATTTCTCCCCCTAATTTCATTCCAACAATTCAAATCTAACGAGTAGAGTAGATTTCACTCTGTACTACATTTACAGGTAATCATTATTTAATGACCATAATCAGGATTGACAACTTGGTCATTAGAATAGAATAGAGCTGGAAAGGACCTTGGACGTCTTCTAGTCCAGCCTATACCATTTCAGACAAGTGACTGTCCAGTCTCTTCTTAAAAACCTCCAGTGATGGAGAAGAGACTCATTAAGTGATTCATTAAGATTCATTAAGTGAATCGGTCACTGAAACCATGATTGTGGTTATAATCCTACCTCAGTTTTCCTTTGCAGACCTGCGAAAGTCATTAATACAAGAATTGGTTGCAAAGTTACTTTTTCATCACCACCATAACCAAATGGTCACTAAATGAGGCAGTCACTAAATGAGGACTATCTGTGCTTTTAAACACTGTTCCAATACAATATTATGAGATATAGGGGAAACAAGTAATGCTGTTAAATGTGTTTACTTTTTCTCCATAACATACAATTTTCCCAAAAAATATTTAAAACATAGGTGCAGAATATACCTGTTGGTCAAGGGATCAGATGTTTTAAAACCAGGCACACTCTGAACATTTTTTATCTATGCTTAGGCAGAATGTTTTAGCAATTCCATGGGAACTGCAAATATTTTTTAGAGCGCCATTCATGAAGCAAAGAGAGCAATTCCTCCTAGTATTATTTTTAAACAGTTTCTTCCTTGGCCACATTACTGTTTAATCCCTCCTGTACAAAGTCCCTGCAAAAATCTTTGCTTGGTTAGCTTAACCCCAATCAAATAATAGGATCTGACAACACTTCTTTTTCTCCCTCCTGTAAATGGATATGAACTGTGAAGACCTTATCAGATATTAATGTGCCATTCAAGCTAACAGGGGAGAAAAAGAACACTTGCTGACACAATGAACAACTTGAGTTGTGAGAAATTCTGACCTAAAATTAATTTATTGCCACACAGCTTTTCAAGTGCATTAATTTCAGCGAAACACATTTTCTCCTTCTATTATGGGGCCTGATTGACAGAGATGTCAAAGAGTCGCCTCTTCCTTTTGAAATCAGGAAACCTGAAATTGCTCCTCTCTTCTGAAAATAGCCTTGCTGGAATGCACATTGGAGACAAACAAACATTCCTTTAATATACCTCTTTTTCAAGCTGTTTCACTAGCCCTACAATCTAAACCCCGTTATTTTCTTCTTTTGCTTTAGCAGGAATGGGCTTGCATCCAGAAACCTGACAGAGGGAAAACTTACTCATGCCAAGAAATGAACATCCTATCCCAAGATGATAGAAGTAGCTAAACGTATCTCAAATGTAGCTTATATTTATGATAGATGAGCTGTACTAAATGTGTAAGAATCCTTTTCAGATAAGTGAATTTTAGGTAGTGTTGGGGTTATGCTTACAAAACGACGGTCATAGTGAATATGACCAACTGCAAAACACTCATTCACAGTGCTGCTCATGATTCCAATAACAGAATAGCACAGTTGGAAGGGATCTTGGAGGTCATTTAGTCCAACCCCCTCCTCAAGCAGGAGACCCTATACAATTTTACAAAAATTGTTGTCCAATCTCTTCTTGAAATTATTCAGTGCTGAGCACCCACAACCTCTGGAGGCAAGTTGTTCCACTGATTAATTGTTCTGTCAGAAAAATTTTCCTTAGCTCTAGGTTGATTCTCTTCTTGATTAGTTTTCATTCATTGCTTCTTATTCTACTTTTTTTAATTTTTTTTTATTTTCCATTTATTCATGCAAAGTACAATTCACAAGATAAAATAAATTCATAACCATTGGTAGCGCCTGCCCATTCCCCCCAGGCCACGTCCACCCTCTCTGGTACCTTCCCTACTTCTCTCCTCATTCTCTCCTCTCTTCCTACTCTCTTCCCCTCCCCTTCTCCTCTTACCATCCTACTTCCTCCCTGCACCTTCCTTCCCTCTCATCCCTCTCAAACACATGAACGCAGCATAGGGGAAATGCCCAAGCGACACATCTCTCGTAAACTACCATATCTATATAATCCTTACCCACCCACCCACCCTCAACCCTCCCCTCTTATTCTACTTTTAAGTGCTTTGGAAAATAGGTTGACCCCCTTCTTCCTTGAGGTAACCCCTTAGATATTGGAACATTGCTATCATGTCCCCCTTAGTCCTTCTTTTCATTAAACTAGACATACCCAATTCCAGCAGCCATTCCTTATATGTTTTAGCCTCCAGTCCCCTAATCATCTTTGTTGCTTTTCTCTGCATTCTTTCTAGAGTCTCAACATCTTTTTTATATTGTGGCAACCAAAAGTAGATGCAATATTCTAAGTGTGGTCAATTCAACCAGTAGCCACTCATTATTTTTATTTACATAAAATGACTGTGAGTTACATATGGTTCATAAACATTCTGGTAAACAAAAGTGTTGTTTTACAGAATTGCACTTTGCTTTACAATATTCCTTACTCTCTTTTAAAATTTAAGGTATTTTTTTTTAAAAAGTAAAGATAGATTTATTTACTAGAGTTACTTGAGAGCCTAATAAATGCCAAGGGAGATCTCCAGGGCACACTGATATTGACATTTACCGTATTGTCTATCACCAAAAGAGCAAATGTAAGTCAGAGCTGCTTGAAGCAAAGCATGAAAGGACAACCTACTCCTCTTCAAGTGACATCTGAACTGATGTCACTGTTCCTATTAGGATAATATTCTCTAGTTTAATGAATGCAGCTCAGACAGCTTGGCCAACATAGCTTAGTTTTTCCTGAGCAGGAATAAGGAATAGCCAAAGTACTCAGAAAGACGTTTGGCATTAAAGTAGCTGTCTCTCTTTGTTTAATGGTAAGGCTGCACTGAGAAGATACACTTTCATGAACCCAGGATAACTTTTGTCTGAGGATAAGCATCTTGTAACATATGCTGATGCCCTACTTTGCTCTTTATTTAGACAAAATATTATTAAAACTGGTATGTGTGTGTGTGTTAATATATGTATGTGTGTGTGTGTGTTTGTGTGCATTTATGGATATCATTCAATATATATATAGCTGATCATGATTGTGATCTACAGTTTGATGTGGGACCCCACAATCACACTGAGGGGAGGATACTATGCCCTGTTTATATAGAGTCCTGGCAGATGCTGTGTGAGGTGCAAATCTTATATAGGATTGTCCTTTGCTGGCTGGTAGTTCAAAGCCTGGCAGATGTTGTGCAAGTGCCATTGGGGGCTTCTTTGATTTTAGTCTTCTGGCTGATAAATGAGGAAGATCAGCATGCACCAGTAGGAGTGAGTTGTTCATAATTTGGACCAAGAGTAACACTGGGAATTTTTTTTTTAAATTTTTATTCATAATACAATTAAAACAACAATGGACAAACATGACATTCCAGAATGAATTTACACTGGGAATTTTTTTATGTGTATTCTAGCAATGGACTAAATGATTAATCTTCTCATCCAGGATACTATTTTTTTAATTAAAAAAAACTTGCACCTAATTTTTATAAACCTTTTAGAATCCAAGGTAATTTTGTTCTATGAATCAACTACTTTTTTAAAACCCTTCCTTCCTTCCTTCCTTCCTTCCTTCCTTCCTTCCTTCCTTCCTTCCTTCCTTCCTTCCTTCCTTCCTTCCTTCCTTCCTTCCTTCCCTCCCTCCCTCCCTCCCTCCCTCCCTCCCTCTATTCTTTCAAGAATAAGCTAGCAAGGGCACAGGTACAATAACTCTCTCAGCAGTTTGCCATGCTAAACAAACGAAACCATGACAGTTGTTTTAAATTGTTCTTTGCAATATGTATTCTGCAACCATGAAGGTAAACATTTTAATCAGAATATCAAGGGTGCATACTACTCATATATTCAAATTAAATTCTAAATTAAACAAAGAATATCACTTCAAACTATCCAAAATCAGTTTGCTCAAAATAGGCTCCTGCTGTTTTGCCTCTAAGTACAATCTAAAAAAACACACAGAAAGGCTGACAAATTGAGGCACCACTGGCAATTAATCTTAATTACACAACTGGAATAAGATATTTTAGCTGGCCATGGGCCAGAAAGAGCAAACTACTTAATAGAAAGCCTGAGCTCAAGTAAATTAAATAGTACCATCACCCTACATACTTTTTTAAAACGTTGCAAGCATTCAAAAATTATTTATGGATTAAGAGGGGTTAAAATATTGAGCTATGTTGACGAAAAGGACTCTTACATATTTACATAGTAGGTTATATATTTTTTTAAAAAAGCTAATTTCTCAACCTTGGGACAAAGGGGGGCATGACTGAGATTAAGAGATACAAGTAGTAACTTGATTTCTCAATTGCTTAACAAATTGATGCAAAGTACATAAACTGATATTTTAAGCTACACTTGCTTCATTCCATTACAGCTGTCTTCTGAAGCATTTGTATGAGCATAAACAGCTGCCACTTTAAACATCTCTGCATTAGCTAGGAAAAAGAAAAATGTCCTTTGGGGCATCTTTTGGGCCACAATATTTGCAAGAACAGTTCTATCCTAAATGGAATATGCCATTGCTATTTGCTATCTTTTTAAAGGTATAAATATCAAGAAGTGGAAAAAAAAAGAGGCAGGAAGACTCTTTTGTGGCCAATAGTTACTAACAGGATATTTGCTTTAGACCAATGTTTCTCAACTTTGAAACTTTAAGAAGTGTGCTGGCTGGAGAATTCTGGGAATTGCAGTCCGCACATCTTAAAGTTGACAAAGTTGAGAAACAGTGCTTTAGATTTTCTCCAGCAGAAGACACTGGAGTTGTTCAGCTGAGCAACTTGACTGTCTTCTCTCTGTTCCTACATTTGAATTTGATCTTTTGCCAGCCAGAATTCTGGCCTCTTTTCTTTGGCTGACCAACCTGAAAATAATGCAAAACTTTACGCAAGACCAAGACCAGGAAATAATTCATTTTTGAAACCCCCTTCAGATTACAGTTTTCTTATAGATGCCTTCTCCTGCACAGAATGAATGTATAAGGAGATAAGAAAGGCTGTGCGGTTAAAAAAAGTTTTTAAAATACCACTTTCTGAAATCACTGCCTCCAGCTAGCTGGGCCCCTGCACAAGGCACACAGGCTTAAAGAAGTGAAAAGAAGCACATGCTATACTATTGTATGTGTGTTTATTCCTATCTCTACCACCACCAACTACTACCACATTAGCCACTACATTGTGCAGATTAGTGAATAGTAATAGTCAAACCCTATTTTATGAATACATTCATGTTTTACAGCATAGAAACCATAAAAAAGCATAACAAAAAACAAACTCATTGATTCAGAAAGTTGGATAACATCTTAATTAGCACATGGAAAGCGATATAGAAGTGTTTTTAACCTTCAAAAGACTACAGATAGTATTGAAATAATATTAAGAAGAGAGTAAAAGGAAAACATGTGGAAGAAGTACCACAACCCTCAAATTAGGCTTTATTTGTGAAACCTGTGAACCCTTTGTTCTTAAAGTTAGCCTCAGTATGGAGTGTGCAGACTGAATACATTGATTATTAGTAGCCATTGCTTTGGAGGATCAAGAAATAATGGTCACTTTCCAGTTCTGAAATGTAAAACCCAAAAAACTGTGGTTTCATATGGAAGATTTAGTTTATGTGCCAGATTATGTAATACCTACTAAGCAGCACTATAATATCTAATAGGTCCAAGTTCACAAACTGCACTAAACCATGATTTATTTTAACAAAGGTTTGTGAAATAAGACTTTGTATCTGGGTTTATGAATAATAAGTTATAAAGAAAGATTTACAAACTTTAGGGTTTATGGAGCATATTAATCTATAATATTCAATGAAAGGTATGAATTCATCCCATATGTGTAAAGATGCATTACCTTTTCCAACTATTGATTTGTCTTGGTGTCTGCAGGCAAGAATTAGCTTTATACTATAGAATCTGTATTTTTCTTATGCTAATGTTTGAGGACTAGAAAATTAAATTATACTGAATTCAGTTATTACATACCAGTTGGCAGAACAGCATGAAAGAAGAAAAAACTCTGCTAATCAGGAATAAAATGCAGTATATTCATGAAAAAAAGCAAAGTGGTGTCCCTGAGAGCAGAATAGGCTGTAATTACGTGTGTGTGTTTGTGTGTGTGCGCACATGTGTGTGTGTGTGTGTGAATTGGAGTGGTCAAGTATTAATAGATCCAAATAGATTAATGAGAGTAGACAAAGTAATAACATCTCCCAGCGACAGACCCATGCAAGTAGCCTCTCTCCTCTCTATTCTAGGCCAAACGATTTCCCTGATGAAAGATGAAAATAGAAAGTACTCTACGGATAAAAATATTTAGCTCAATTTTAATGCTTCAAAGCAAAGTTTTAGTATTGGAAGGTGGGGAGAAAGAGACCTACCCGTGTTTTTCTTTGCCAGGAATCAATGGGGTTTTGATGTGGCTTTCATTAGCATGGAGGACCCGTGCAACATACTTCCCATTTGGTTGGAAGTATTTGTAGACAGCCACTTGCACCATGCAGTTTTCACTATTGCTTCTCAGCCAAGGGCTCAAAAGGAGGAAGTTCATATTTTCTGATGTATTAAGATACAAGAATGAACCTGGAGAAAAAGAGAACACAAGAAGTCTAATTACTAAAATAAAAGGCACACCCCATTGACTTGTTCATCATCAGGCACAAGATTATTTTATATTTGCTGATTTTCATGAATAGCCTACATGGAGCCTGCAATGTTCACCTTTCTCTCCTGAACTTAGAAATGTCTCTTAACAATTAATAGGCCCTTACACACTCTCACCTCCCATAAAAATATTGTAAGGTGCTAAATCACTAGATTTCTCAGACTTCAGTGGCATCTCCACTGTGCCAAATCAATGGGCTTCTTATTGCAGAAGTCAGCAACGACTGGACAGTGTACAGACTGCTGCTAATTGATGGAGGAGAGCTGGCAGCAGGACCAATGTGGACAGCCCTCAGAAAGCCTGAAAATTCTTCTGCATCCTGTTGAGATTAAATTTATTACTAGGTGTGTGTGTGTGTGTGTGTGTGTGTGTGTGTGTGAGAGAGAGAGAGAGAGAGAGAGAGAGAGAGAGAGTTCTCCTGCCTCCTATTTCCCCACAAGAATCCTATAAATTAGGTTGGGGTGAGAAAGAATGACTGACCAAAAGTCACCCAGCAGGTTTTCATGCCTAAGGGAGGCCTAGAACCCAGAGTCTCCTGATTTCCATTAGGAGTCCATACAGGGACTCTGTTTTATTAATGCTTTATTGCAGGGGTCTTCAAACTTGGCTCTTTTATGACTTGTGGACTTCATCTCTCAGAATTCCTCAGCCAGGCATGCTGGCTGAGGAATTCTGGGAGTTGAAGTCCACAAGTCATAAAAGGGACTTGTGGTTTGAAGACTTCTGCTTTATTGTATCTGCTCTGACTCGCCCACCATCTAAACACATCTGTGGCAATCTGGTTCTCCTATAAGCCTTGAGCTTGTCTGTCTATCTAGCTATCAGTAGGATAATTTTAACTTTCCAAAAACGGAATAGTATAGAACCAAATTTGTGTGCTAAAGAAAATGGCAAAAAAAGGACTGAGATTGAATGTGGATTAGATCCAAATAGAGTGTGGTAAAGAATCCCAAAAATAAAATCCAAAGGGCAGTGAGATGAGTAGTTGGACAGCTTCTTAGAATTTGTTCACCAATATGAAGACTCTTTTCTCCTCCCTTGTGGTAAAATATCATAGAGCAGGGTTACTTTTAAGAGGTTGTAAAAAATTCCAGTGGCCCTATTCTGCATCTCCTTGGGTTATTCATTACAATCAAGTGGGGTGTTGGAAAGAAACTATGTACTGTAAAAGAGGCTGGAATTCTCTCTCTCTCTCTCTCTCTCTCTCTCTCTCTCTCTCTCTCTCTCTCTCTCTCTCTCTGTGTGTGTGTGTGTGTGTGTGTGTTTCTTGTTTCTGTCTCTGTCTCTCTCTCTCTCTCTCTTTAAATGCATCTAATCCACAATAAAGGGTTTTGATTTTACCTGAAACATCAATTCTCTTAGCAGTCTCCTATTTAATAAGGTGACAGAGAGGTATAGAAAGGACAAAAATCAATGCATTTACTGTCATTTGAATTAATTTAAATGTTTTAGTTTTGATTGGGGCTTCAGTTCAACCTCATACAGGCAGACACCACCAACTCTACCTCTCTCATACACCCTCACAGTTAAATCCTTATTCTCTTAGACAAACACAAGCATGGGGGAACATAGAGTTCTATGAAATTTTACTCCTCCTAATATTTGTGCTGGTTATGACCATATTAAAGAATTGATTTGATTTGACAGTCAAATATTCTTGGCAATATTAAAACGTGTGGGCAAATCCATAGAGGAAAAGGCTATCAGTAGTTACTTCTTGTAAGAATCTAGTATCAGAAACAATATATTTTTCTGTATCAATTGCTGTGAATTAAGGAATAAAAACAAAGTTAATTTAGGAGAAAAGTTTCTAAATAAATTCAGCAAATAATGATACTAAAGGAAGATATTTTTCTTGCATTTTTAAATGAAATACACTTTTGGTTATAGAAACCTACCTCACCATAAAACTGTTAAAATGCAGAAAAATGCAGAAGGACTTTTATTTCATCTTATTACAGGAAAATCATAAAAAGAAAATATATGGACAACTATCACTATGAAAAATTGGCAGAAAAGCAGCATGAATGAAAAGATTTTTAAGAATCTGATAGATAGCCAGGAGAACAAAGAGATCAGAGAAGAAATCAAATAGAATTCTCATGTAAACACAATTGTCCAGGCTCTCACTATTAAATATACATCACATGGACGTCTTGCTCCTTTCAAAAGTCCATGATGCTTGAAAAAGCTGAATTAAAAACAAACAGAGAACCACCAGTGGCAAGGTAGATGGATTCAGTTCTGACAGCAGTTAATGCATTACTGACAGACCTTCAAGAAAGATCATTCAGGAGTGAATATATATGTGTGGTCACTAGAGTTGACATTGTCTTGAAGATGCTTAATCAATCAAGCAGAAGTAGTCAGGATAACTTGAATTTCATTCAGCAGTCAATTAATACAAAACTGGTGAAAATCTTCTGGTCTTTTGAATCCGCTAATTGTTATTGACACTGAAGCTAGAACACTAGAACAAGTGCAAGATGTACGTAAATTGTAAAACAGTGCAGCAAGTAGATACATTTGTACTTTCATATAATGTTTACTATAATAGGAAAAAAGGTGGAGAAATTTTAAGACATTCAAATACTGGAAGAAAGTTATGACTTACTAAAATACTATCTCAGTTGTGAATTGGATCATTTGGCATACACGAGATCCTGTCTATCCAAGGTAGCTAATGTTTTCTTTTAAAAATTCTGGAATATGGGTAAATGGTAGTAGTTCTAGCTATTCAATAGCAAAGTTACATGTTTTGAGTATTACCAGATAGAAGACCCCAACCCAGAAGCCAATTTGGAGAGTGAAACCTGGCTCACCATAGTTGAGTTCTGTGTTTTCTTTGTATATTTGCTTAATAATCATCTTCTAGTCCAGCTCAATTATATATTGTATGGTGGTGATTTGGCTTGATATTAGGAGCAGAATACCATACATCACTGTTATTTGGTAGAAAAACAACTATTTAGGGTGCTTACATGAATAGTAAAAAGGAGAGAAATTAAAATGGATTAAGTTTAATTATGGAAGAAGAAGATGGCCAATAGCAAAGTAGATGGGTTATAGTAGCAATGAAAGACCTGAAAAATCAAGTTAGGGACATATTGTCATGGAGAAAATCTATGTGGTCACTAAGAGGTGATACCAACTTGATGGCCCACAATCAATCAAATTTAAATTTCCTCCACTTCAATAAGGTTACTCTTACTAGCTCTGAAGCTACATTTCTGCTAATATATGATGCAAAAACCTCTTTAAAATTAAGAAATTAAGCATATAAAGAGCTCTAGAATATGTGCATAATAATTTTTCTGGGTTAAAAGAGGTCCTTTATTTGAGTCAGTCATTTTTATCATTCCATTTTAACATTTATTTCATAGCATTGCAGTTGCATTTTTCTCAAGGTAGCACTGAATAGGCATACTGTGGAGTTTTGCTCTTCAATACTGAACTAAATGTATTCTCTTCTATTAAGCATAACTGTATTATAATGAAATTCAATACACAGATCTGCAACACAAATCTATATTTCAATTAAGCCATGCTTCACCCTATATTCCTTTTCAAGCGCACTGGGAAATTAAAAAAAGAACATAATGCAGTATCTCCCTTCATCAACAGAATACAGTATTAGAATAAAAACTTGTGTGCATATTTTAGGAAGCATTCTCTATTTCAAATCTGAATCTTACTACTATAGTTGATATATATTAGGAATGGCTGTTTCAGAATAACAGTTGAATGGAGGTCTTGGAGGTCTTCTAGTCCACCCCCCTGCTCAATCAGGAGATCCTATAGCATTTCAGACAAATGGCTGTCCAATCTCTTCTTAAAAACCTCCAGTAATGGAGCATCCACAACTTCTGAAGGCAAGTTGCTCCACTGATTAATTGTTCTAACTGTCAAGAAATTTCTCCTTATTTTTAGGTTGGTTCTCTCCTAGTTTACTTTCATTCTACAGTAGAAATTCATGACAATTATTTCTACATATCAAATGTAATTTATTTCCTATATTATTAGCTGAAAGAAGGTGTACAATAAAAAGCAAACAAAACACTTGTCTTTCTCTAAAATATTTCATTCAAGATATTGCAGTTCCTGTTAAATATAGATACATTTCAATACATCAGAATTTCATGTTCTTATTGGAAAAAGAATGATATGTCATTGAAGATATAGCTGAAAACATCATTTTAATATATTCTTTCTCTTTCTGAGTTTGAAAAAGAGCATAGGAAGATATGAACTGTTTGTACAACAGCTAAAAGAATTGTAGGATCACAGAGTTCAAAAGGTCATTAGAGATGTAATCTAGTGTAATCTTTTCTGCTCAGTGCATCTCTGAGAGATGATCATTCATTCATCATTCTCTATTTGAAAAATTCTAGTAAATTCTAATGAATATATTCACTGCTTCCTGAGCAACTGGTTCCATTGGTAAACAACTTATCTGTTTAAGAAGTTCCACCTCACCACATGAACTAGAACAGGGGTCCCCATCCCCTGGACTGTGGCCCGCTACCAGCCCATGAGCTTCAGAAGTGTGTGCATCTCCACTTGTGTGTGCAGTGGGCAAGTGTGTGCACATGTGCTCCATTTGCATGAATGGTAGGAGCATGTGACTGCTGCTCGTGCAAATGGAGCTGCACATCTGCGCCTGAGCATTTGCCCACCGCTTGCACAGAACCATCTCCTCTCCCCCCCCCCACTGATCCTCAAAGCCAGAAATGTTGGGAAACTTTGAGCTAGAATCTAGAAATTAGAATTTGCTCAAATATCCAAATTCTTTAGATATTTCAAGGATACCAATCATTCAACAATATGATATTTTAAAGATTTACTGATATGAAATCATACACAGGGCCTCTCTTCTATGGTGTTAATATTTTAAATACTATAGGAAGATGAAGCTTAATTTAAGACAGCCCCCCCTCCAAAAAATACTAGAGAGAAAAAAGGTTACCAGCAAAGAAAACAATTCTTGAACACTACTCAGCATCCACACTTTAATAATTATGATTACCAACTTCAGTTGGAATAAATTTTGAAGAGTTATTTTTCTTCTATAATATACAACATGTGAGCTACTAACATCTGCATATGTGCATAGAAATCTCTCTGTATATGCCTTTCAAAAAGAGAACAGAAAAAATAGGTGATTATTAACATATAGACAACCCAACTTACTTTCTCTTAGAAACTACTCTTCCACAATTTCCATGAATAACAAGTGTTAAGATAGAGAGATTTCAACATAAACTTCTATGTTATCTATCCGATAGTAAGTCTTACTAAGGTCAAGGACTCTTATAGTTGGAAAAGTTCTGTATACATAGGTTGATGAAACTGTGGAAGACATCCTTGGCATATTAAGATATTGATTTTGTTTTCTTTGTCAAAAGCAAAGAGTTCAAGAGAGTCCTTTGCGCAAGGTTATAATCATCAAGAAAGTTATGCATGCTTACTTTTAGGAAGTCTTGCTGAGTCTGGAGTTGGTAGTGTCTTTTTTTTTTTTATTGAAAGTTTTATAAATTTTACAAAAAGACAAAAACAATACAAAACAAAAAACAACATATACAAAAAAAAATAAAAAACTAAACATTACATATAAAAAAAACCCCCCATCCCCCACCCCTCACAAACACCCTCCCTTCCCCCCCCTTGAGCTTCCCAGAGCAGAATATAGTCTTAGTTAAAAATTAACAAATAAAGATAAAAAATAAATTAAAAAATTTATATTTATATATATATAAAAAAATATCTATATATAACATTCTCTATATATAAAAATAAAACTTATGAAAAAACTATGTGATATTTTTTTATACCCAATCTAAATTGTATAAATTTTATCCATTTGTCCCAAACGGCAAGAAACTTCTCTTGCGTTTGTTGCTTTAAGAAAGCCGAAATCTTTGCCATTTCCGCCAAATAGGACACTTTAAGAAACCATTCCTGCAGTGTAGGCAAAGATTCCTTCTTCCAATATTGTGAGTTGGTAGTGTCTTTATGCATGGAAATGAAGGTATCTCTATAAGCAGTTCAACTAACTGTAATGAGTGAAACAACTAGTTCTTTTACTGAAATAATGATTGGACATGGCACATTAAACCCAACCCAAACCACCCATTTTAATTTAGCTTATTATATGAATCAGCTCAATGTACATCATACTGTCAGCAGCAAACTTCAAGAGAGACTGACTGAGACTTTTTCCAGGATCCTTGAAACTAAATCATAGGATTAGGACCTGAATTTCATTATTGTACTATTTTTATATTTTATAAAACAGTTCACAAATTACTAAAGCTGTATCTGTCAAACAAGTTTAGAAATGAAAGGGCTTCAGATAATACATTTCATCCAGGATCCTCTGGATCTGCTGCACAATCACCTTCTCAGCATCTTTTCCCAGAAGATTGGATACAGGATGAAAATTGTCCATCACAGTGGGATCTAGTTCTGGCTTCTTAAGAAGGGAGTAAACCATATTCTCCTTAAAGGATTTAGGCACTACTCCCGCATCCAAAAATACACTGATCACTCCAGTATCCACCTTCATGTCACCTCCCAAGAAGCTGTTATCCAGGCGGGGGGAGACATGAATCTTGGCAGAGGTGGCCAAGATCACATTCCCTAGGATCCTATCCAGTTATTTAAGAGCAGCAGGATTAGACCATTCCAATTAACTGTGCAAGAACCTACCCCAGGTATCTCCATTGGACCAGCCTCCATGGCGACATTCAGCTGGGAATGAATCCAAGTAATTTTATCTGCATCTTAATGATACAAATTACCATTCATATCTTAATTATGTTGCATTTATCAATATTCCTGAATAATTAATAGATGATTTGGAATCTAAGCATAATCAAACACCTTACAGTGAATAATTTGTTTTAATCAGCATTAAAGCATTCAGAATATGGAGTAGAATATGCTTGGAAGCAGGATGAAAATTGTCCATCAGGGTGGGATCGAGTGATGACTTCTTGAGAAGGGGATGAATCATATGGAATGCATAAAATGTATTATCTGCCATTACTGTACAAATGCAGCTCAGTGTAAAAACTCTGGAAAGACAAAACTAAAATTCTCTTTGTTTATTGAGACATAGGACAAAAATTAGATGCATTGGTTTTGCAAACCTCAATAACAGAAAGTCAGCATTTAGCGGCAATATAAAAATATGATTAATTTATTTTTCAGTAGGCTATAAGTCCAAATTGGAAACTGGCTCCTAATGTTTTCAATAGCTTTTGGTATTCTTCCAGAAATATAGCTGCTGTGAAAAGCTACCTGGGAGATGGTCATATAAACCTTACATATTTTATTTTTTTAACAAGTTTTAATTAATTTCCTTAGATTTTTTAACGTGGATATTGTGTTAATGAGGCCCTTGGGAGATGATCCTGGGTGAACAAATAACAGAGAAAGAGCTTTGCAGCTTCAAACATTGCAGCTTTCTCCTGACACTCAAGTACCTGGAGAACTAAATTTTAGATGAAAGCAGCCTCATGTTTTATCAAGCATGTTCCTGGCATCATGTTTTGACCATGCACTTAAATAAAATGCATGAGAAATATCCTGAGAAAAGGCAGAACAGGAACTTGGTGAATCTGATTAACATGTTGAATCATTTATTTTTTAAAAAAGGTCCTGCTGCCACAATATCAGTGTGAAAGAGATGAATGTGAGAAATGATTGTAAATTATGCTACCAGTATGGTAAAAAATCTATTATTAAGATGCAGTTTGTAGCTATTGTTCAGATCTTTTGGAAGCCGAGTTAACAAAATTCTTAAAAACACAGAATTTGCTATTTGGGGTAAAATTTATGACCAGTTTAGGTCCCTTATTCTATTCTCTGTCAACTCTGTCCAGTTGGGTAGAAGAACAAAAAAAAGTTTACCACTGTATTCCCATGGGAGGTGAAGCCTGAGAAGCCATGTCTCCAGGGAGAGTATGCATCCTGCTGTGAAGACATGACAGATCATCTCTTGAAGAGCTGCTTGCTGCTAAGTAAGCAGAGACTTTATGGGGCATGTAAGGCAGCCAAGATCCAAGTAATGAACTCATTAAGCAAATGAACAAAGAGAGCAAACAAAAGTTTGTCAATAGAATTTGACATATGAGTTTAAGAGGAGCCCTCAACAATTTTTTTCTTCTAAGGTTAAAGTGGTAGTTGGCTAAACTGAGAGCCTGAGGGCTCTTCCTCATGGCTGAATCAGATGAATTCTTCCAACCCTTGATTCAGGAGTAAGTATGCCAGCATTAACTGTGCTGACTTGAAGGTTGAGATCTATTCTGCATTTTAATTAGGCTGGCAACTAGCATTGACCGGCCATTAAATTATCCCACATTAAAACTGTAGTTTTAACATGGGATAATTTAACAACAGTGATTGGAGAATTCTCCTGTCTGTTTCTGTTTCCACTTGGTGTCATATCCTAGTGGAAGAAAAAAAAAATCTCTAATCAGGGTGCTTAGCATGTGGCGCTGTAGTTTGGATAAATGTGGAGCAAAGGCTTTGGGCAACTTTCAATTTGCCCAAGAGCTAGGTTGTTTGTATTAAATGTCCACACGATGTGCTGTGTTGTGCACTTAGGTAAAAAGTTAGATCCCTTGTCAAGTTCAACCCAGATCTCAAACATTCAGATGAAGAAGTTCTGCAAAGAAATAGCAGTGTGACCGTGTGTCAGCATCATCAGAAGTAATGGAGGGAATACTCAAAATGGCAATGGAGTTGTAAAATGACATTTATAGAAACCATACAAAGTACAGCACCCCAAACCCCTTTTTAACAAAAGCAGCAGAAAACGTATAATGGAGTCACTGATGATAGAATCAGCAATATACAGCTGGCAGAATTGGTTCTCTTTAAACCAATTAGCGCACCAGACTTAATTGATTGATTGATTGGCCTTTTTTAAAAAGATTGCTAATCTTATGTTTTAAAAAATGTCTAGCACACTTCTAGAAAAGTGTTGACACAGGATGCCTATATTATTCCTGAATGGTAGTTTTGGAAGTGCCAGTTAGGTATTACTGGGGTATTGAATAGATTAATGTAGCAATAACTGGGAGATTGGACTGGACTGGAAAATCCATAATGTAATAGAGCAAATACAACCTGTTTTTATTTATTTTTAAGTAGTTTTAATATTTTAAATATTAATATTACTATTTTAATATTTTTACACAGTAACCTCTACTATATTTTTAGAAAACCACATACACATATGCTCACTATCATTTTCAACCATCCAGTTTTGGCACTGATCTGCATTTTCAAAATATTCATGAAAATTTGCATTCAATTTTAAAAGTATTTCCTCACATGATGAATTACTAAATATATTTTACTCACAAAATACACACTTCAGAATGCAGATCAAGTCAATTCATATTTACTTGACTAAGTATCAATTTTAAAACATCTCTTTATCTGACAAATCCTTCATGATGTGTTGATATCATGGGCAGGACTCTATGTTACAGTATTAAAGGTAATATAAAACTGATTATTAGTATTATATCTTGCTTATTCTATGTCATTGCTGAGAAGGCTTATATGCATTTTGATAAACAGTGATAGCATTACTTCAGAGGCATACTTATTTTATACTCGTTGGTGTGCCGTCAAGAGGTAGAAAACTTTGGGCAAATTGGTATTAAGTTCTGCAAGAAAGTATAGTGGGATAAATCTCTCTCTCTCTCTCTCTCTCTCTCTCTCTCTCTCTCTCTCTCTCCTTTTTCATTCTGTTGCTACTTGCATTTTTAATCTGCTTAATCAGATTGTAAACTGAATGTATAGATTTTGTACATTGTTGCATCATTAATATTCTGCTTTAATACACCCACCTACAGAGTTGAAGCAAAAGGGCATATATTTGCTTGCAACACTACACAGTAGGTGGTTTATTATATTTTGCTTGTGTTTTAAGCAACAGTGTCTTTTATCTATAAGCTAACTCTTAATTTCTTTCTAAACAAATAATGAAAATCCTAAATAATCTTCTCCTGGGCCGCTAACGTTTAAATATTTTCCTCCAAATATATTACAATTGGCTCCTAGTAGCTTTTTTCTTTAATAAGTTTTTGTTTTTGATTTTTTTGCTACATTGCTGTTTATTAATTTGGTCATTTTAAGTCTGATGCAGAGAAATCTTTAATCAAAAGCTCAAAAGAATTAATATAGCTGATATTAAAATATATTTAGTAGTTCCTAATCTCAGTAGTATTCACTATGAGATAAATGAATTAATCTTGCACTTTCATTTTCCCCCCTTAGAGCTGCCAGCTTGTTGGCAACCTGTCAAAATTATTGCGATGATAGGAAATGGATGTTTCATAAGATGGGTGATAGAGCAAGATCACTTATATTATGTCAGACTCTGTTTAGGCCATACATGTCAAACTCGCGAGGTCACATGACGTCGCACAATGTATTGGAGCTTTTTTGCCATTGCCGGCAATGGGGTGGGCACGGCACCAGTATGATGAAACCGGCCTGCGGGCCAGCAGTTTGACACCCCTGGTTTAGGCCATTTGCCTTTAAAAATGCATTATTGTTTTATTACAGTGAATTGAATGGGAAAGGTATTAGAAAGGCAATAGAAAGGCATTAAAATAATGATACTTGCTGGCAGCAGCAACAACCCAGGAAACAGGGAGAGGAGAACCCTGGTTGGGAATGTAAGCAGGGATAGAGATGAAAGATAGATGGGGCAAACTGACTGATGGCATCATGCCGAAGAGTTGACCCGCCATCTCCTTAGACCAGTACTTTGTGGAGGAGGGTCCTTAAAGTGAGACAATTCCTTGATCCTCCCAAGAGTGTATTGCTATCATGGGTGGGGCTCAACACAGTGATAACAACATCTGTTCTTCATTTCCCTGAAGGGAAAGACTTGTTTGTTGCATACCACTGACTTTTGGGATCCACATTGGCTGGAGTTTGCATCACACTGCTGCAGATATTAGCAACATATGGTTGTGGCAGGAGGCCGCTGAGTTGGCAGATGCAGTCCTGCAGCTACCTACGTCTGTTACCTCCTGGTCATTGTTCAGGTTGGCTGCTGCAACTTTACTGTGTGGTTAGATTGTTTAATATTTTTCCTCTTGCCATTAGAGGAATGTTCTCCTACAATGTGCAACAAAGATGTCTCAAAGGTGCTTTTTTCAGGAGACCACTGGCCTTTCTTGTTTCTTTGAAGACATTTTGCTATTCATCCAAGTAGCTTGTTTAACTCTGACTGGATGGTGGGGAATGGAAGCTGGTCATTTACATTCTTTTAGAAAGTCACTGGGGCCATTTGAAGGTTTTCTGTGTTCCCATGGTCACCTGAGTAGTGCAAATGTGTGTGGACCCTTCTGGCTGAAGGATGTTTTCTGCCCTGTTCCTGCAGTCTGCAATGTTTTCTGGAAATCCATTCATATTCCTGACCATTTGAAGGGTGTTCTTCCCAAAGTGCATAGCTAAATGTCTATGGAGATTCTCAGTCATCCAGGTCATGGTTGTCCCAAAGAAGCTTTTTCAGGAGGCAACTGGACGTTTTTTGTTTTTCCTTGAAGAAAAACTAGAAAATCCAATTTCCTCCTGAAAAAGCACCTTTGGGACAATAACGATCTGGATGACTGAGAATCTCCATAGATGTGTAACAAAGATGTTAACATTCAAGATATCTTAGAAGACATTAACTACTTACAAGAAGGCTTAGTATTACAGGGTGAAGTCAGATTATCACACGAGTCATTACCTAGTCAGAAGGCTACAGGAATTGATTTATTATTTATTTGTTTCATTTATTATTACATTTGTTTTCTGTGACTTGATGGAATATCTATTAAAATGTGACTAGCAATAAAAAAAACCGTAAAGTTTTTAAGAAAGCTATGCCAGTAAATCTAGAGAATGACTTAGTGGCTAACAAATTGGAAGGGATCATGTACCTGTATTAAAAATGGAGACTCAACAGTGTGCAAACTATCACACTTATTTGCACATGCTACAAAATTAATGCTTAGAATAATCCAACACAGATTAGTGTCCTACTTGGAAAGGAAATGTCAGATGTTGAAATTTGTTTTAGAAAAGGCTAAACAAGATATACAGGGTATTGATGCATTTGAACATTGTTGTTGGAAAAGACTCTTTAGAATACTGCAGACAGCCAAAAAAGCAAACAAATGGATCATAGAACAAATCAACAGAATTCTCACTTGAAGCACAAATGACTACTAACAGATTATGATATTTTGGACACATGATGTGATGCTTAAGCTCTCCTGAGAAGTGCATAATGCTGGGAAAGGTAGAAGAAAAGAGAAGACTAGAACAATCAGCAGTAAGGTGGATGGATTCAACTGCAGCAGTGGGACAACATTGTTGGAAAGTATGAAAGACCAGTTTGGGGACAGATCATTCTGGAGAAGTTCTGTTTATGAGATTGCAGACACCAACAAGGTAGCACTAAATCCTTGTACATTTGCATAATTCCAAAGTAGGCACTGGAAGGCTAGTAATGTTGAAAGTTGACCAACCAATGAGGTTTCCACTCTGGTATTAAACAGAATGCAGACTAGATTTGATAGTGCAAGATACATTCTTTCTTCTGTGCTATACGCCTCTTCTCGCTTTTATTATCTGTCTCCTCTGTCTTTTTCACAAACAGTAGAAACTTGTGAGACTTTTAAAGATCCACCTGTAAACAATATTACACTATTTTGCCTGCTTCTCATATACCTTTGCAATAAAAAAAAGTGTTGCAATTGAATGTAGAAATACTACTTGGAGTGCAGTGGTTCCAGGACTGGAGTAAGGGAAACATCATTGGGAACCTCACAAAACATATCAGTTCAAGAAGAGAAATCGGTAGTGAAAGGTAGATTTACATGGAATCACTCTACTGAACTTAAATCTAAGATCTATACATTTCGATCCCTAGGATTGTAGGCCCTTCGTAGAAGTCCAGGTCAGGAAAGAGACTCCACCAATTTGATTGAAACAATATTGATGTGGGCTATAGTTACAGAATATTGAAACCATAACTGTGTTTTGCCTTCCTTCCTCCTTACACCTGAATGTGTTTGAGCACAGCCACCATAAGTTTCTTTTTCATGCTTCCTTCATTTCCCATGTTTTTGTAACTGGTGCTGCATAATTTCTCCAAGGTAATCTCTGTGGCTTTCTACAAAGGAACTACAACTGAGGTGATCACTTATGACCTGCTTGCAAGAATCAATCTGATTTGACAGTAGACTTGTCAGTCCCTGAATCCAGTATCATGGTGCTTCATATAAAAGATAAAAGTTTTTTTTTTGTTTGTTTCCTTGGCTGCACGGAAGCATCTTTTGCTGCACCTGGTGCTTCAAAAGACCGCCACTGCAGGAGTAGAGCTTTGTTGAAGTGCAGCAAGAGAATGAAGTAATTTCAGACATGTTGGTTCTATCCTGAGGAAATAAAAATTCACTCTGGATTCTTAACTCTGCCTCAAGAGATGGTATTTGGCTGAATCAAATGAACCCCCAAGGCAAACACAGATATCTATTCATCCCTGTTTTGTTTTGTTTTTTGCTTTCTTGCCTCTAATTAAGTGAAACTTTCTTTGAAGTGTTATAACAAAATACTTTTTATTAGAGAATGATTGGATTAGAGTTTAAAAAGGCAATACCCTTTGGGAGCCCTCTACAAAATTAAAGCAAAATATTTTATGCTATTGACTTTGATGAACTGGAGTGAACATGGAAAAGCATTTTCATTAGAATTGTGAAAAAAGAAGCTACAGAGAAGCCACAGTTTTAAATTTAATGTTCTTTTGCTAACTTGTGCTACAAGAAGTAAAAATATGTCTTGTATGAATGTGGTATTCTGTTACAAATAAGTAAGGCATCCATGTTTGGATCATTATATAATTTGGTAAACAGAAATGAGTAGGAATTAGTAATAGTGATGTGTATATACTATTTGTTTGTCCTGAGCCTGCAAAAGCAGGCTTGGGACGTTGCTATGGTCCCAGGCTGTTGCAAGCTGCCCGGGACCAGACTAAGCGGCGCCAGCCTGCGCACATGCGCAAGGCATGAAAGCGCGCCATTTTCTCTTGTAACCTTTTTGCCCGGGGATTCTATTTAATGTGAGGGAGGCCTGCGAGTCTCAGAGTTGTGTTGGAGTGAGCAGAAGAAGAATAAACAGTTGTTGACTACAGAATGCGTGCTCTTCTTTCGTCATTAACTCGAGGACTTAACACTGGCGACGAGGATGGGATGCCTTACAAGCTGAAAGAAGAAAAGCTGTAAGACTTACCCAAGGGGTCCTTGAGGAAGGGAAGACAGCGTTAAATTCAGTGTCTGGCCTGCCAGTACAGCATCGCTGGAGGTAAGCTCAGCTGATAGACTCCTTCCTAGACACAGAAGCAAGGATGGCGAAGATAAGGCGTTTGTCTGAATTCGACATTGCTCACCCAGAGAGATGGGAGTCCTATGTTGCTAGAGTAGAAAATTACTTTAGGGTGAATCAAGTTAGAGAAGATGGCTTGAAGGCTGCAACCCTGTTGTGTGTCTGTGGTCAGGACGCATTTGAGATTGCAAAAAATTTGGTGGCCCCTGCTCCTCTAGAGTTTGTAACGTACACAGACTTAAAGAAACTATTAAAAGAACATTTCCAGCCCAAGATGTCTGTTATTGTGCGGAGACACACGTTTGAACAGAGGGACCAGAGGGCAGGTGAATCAGCCAAGAAATTCATTGCAGCCTTGAGAAGAGCAGCCAAACCCTGTGAATTTAAAGATTTAGAAGAGAGGCTGAGAGACCGTTTTGTATGCGGTTTAAGGAACAAAGACTTACAACAGAGGCTCTTTGCAAAAGAAGATATCTCATTCCAAGATGCTTTGAGAGAGGTAACGGCTGAGGAGGCAGCAGGTGGGGCAGTCAAGAACATGCGGCCCATCAGGAACAACCCAGAAGCAGTTTCCGTGCACCACGAGGGAGTCCAAGAAGGCTCGTAGGAAGATCTTGAAGAAGAGGTGGATCGGCTTTACCAGTCCACAGAAAGGAAACAGAAGGAAAGCAAAGAAAAAGCTCCAGCTGCGTCCAAATGCTTCGGGTGTGGAGGTCGCCATAAGAGATCCAACTGCAGGTTCTATTCTGCCATCTGCAGAGTGTGTGGAAGGCAAGGCCACATACCATCCATCTGTTTGGGTCGTCAGGAGGCACAACCTTGAGAAGAATTGTATCTGAAAGGTACCAGGGTTCCCAGCCAAAACAGAATGGGTTTCTGCGTGTTGCGCGGAAGCATTTGCAGAACAGGCACACACAAACCACTTAAAAAGAAGCTGTCACTTAAGGTGAGGTTGCAAGGAGCTCTTTTGGCCATGGAGCTGGACACTGGGTCCGCTCTTTCAATCATTTCCATTCATGCATTTAGGAAGATTTGCAACAGCAGTGAGTTCCAGGCCAAACTTAGGCCATCCAACATAATCTTAACAGATTTTCAAAATTCCAAGGTGTGTGTAAAGGGGGAGGCCACCTACAAGGATTTTGAAGGTCCATTGGATGTGTTGGTTGTTGGGGGTGAACGAACAAGTCTTATAGGACTCGACTGGTTTGAGGCCTTGGGAATCTAGATTACTGGGCTGCAAAATTTGCAAACGTTGGGCCAAGCAGAAGTCTGTGAGGAGTTTGCAGATGTGTTTAGTCCACAGCTTGGGTCCTACAAGAGGCCTCCAGTTTCTTTGAGACTTGACCCTACCATCACACCCATTAGGGTTAAAGCTAGGAGAGTACCTTTTGCACTAAAAGGTAAAATTGATGCTGAGCTGGATAAATTGATCCAGCAAGGTATCTTAGAACCTGTAGATTCAAGTCCATGGGAAACCCCCATAGTCACGCCTCTCAAGGCTAATGGGGACATACGCATATGTGCAGACTACAAGTGCACACTAAACAAGGCATTGCAACAGCATGCGTATCCCGTACCAGTAGTCAGCCATATTTTGACCTCCCTCAAAGGGGGGCGAGTTTTTGCAAAGCTCGATCTGGCACAGGCATATCAACAGTTACCTGTTGATGAAGCAGCTGCTGAAGCACAGACCATTGTAACTCATAGGGGTGCATTCAAGGTCAAGAGACTGCAATTTGGAGTAAATGTAGCCCCTGGAATATTCCAAAGTGTCATGGAAAGTACACTTAGAGGTATCCCTGGAGTTTGCCTCTATTTTGATGATGTCCTTATTGCTGGAGAATCTACTCAGAATTTAGCAGAGAGATTGAGGGCTGTTTTGCTTCATTTCCGAAGAGCAGGCCTAAAACTAAAAAAAGACAAGTGTAAGGTAGGAGTCACTTCTACAGATTTCTTGGGATTCAGAATAGATGCCCAAGGTATTCACCCTGCTGAATCTAAATTAAGGCTATACAGCAGGCCCTAGCCCTAAGTCTAAAAGTGAATTGCAGGCATTCCTAGGTCTCTTGAATTTTTACAACGCTTTCCTACCTCACAACACTGCTCTAGAAGAACCACTACATAGGCTTTTAGACAAGCAGGCAGTTTGGCAGTGGTCCAAGTCCACGAAAAGAGCTTCAATGAGGTCAAGGCCTTGCTTACATCCAATAATGTGCTTACACATTTCAATGAAAAACTACCTGTCTGCATCGCTTGCGATGCATCTCCTTATGGGGTGGGAGCTGTACTTAGCCATTTGAGGGCTAATGGAACTCAGGTTCCTGTAGCATATTACTCCAGGAATCTATCTTCTGCTGAGCATAATTACGCTGAAATAGACAGGGAAGCATTGGCCATAGTAGCAGGAATTAAGAAATTCCATGATTTTTTATATGGCTGACATTTCACGGTATACACAGACCATAAGCCTCTGCAGGGGTTGTTTACAACTAACAAACAAATCCCTCATATTATTTCTCCTAGAATGTTGAGGTGGTCTATTTTTTGTCTGCATATGATTATTCTTTAATTCACAAACCTGGTAAGGAAATGGGCCACACTGATGGCCTAAGCAGACTACCTCTGAAGCTGGTAGAAGCAGACCCTGCTCTTGCCATCAATATTCTCTCCATTCAGGAGTTGCCTGAATCTCCCCTAAATGCCAGAGATGTGGCTGCAGAAATAGCCACAGATCTCACACTTACATGTGTGCTTTCATGGGTTTTGTCTGGATGGTCTGATAGAAGTCCAGGTACTGAGTTCCAAAGCTTCTGGCTCAAGAAGCATGAGCTATCCACCTTTAAGGGTTGTCTGTTGTGGGGTAGCAGGGTAGTTATTCCTACCTCATTGAGACCGAAAATCTTGGTCTCTCTCCATGAGGGTCATCCTGGCATTGTCAGGATGAAAGCGCTTGTGTGCAGCCATCTATGGTGGCCTGGGCTAGACAAGGCTATAGAGGCCCAGGTGCACGGGTGTCACTTGTGCCAGCACTCATGGCCAGAAATGCCTCAGGCCCCTGTGCATAGGTGGGAGGAAACACAATCACCTTGGTCCAGAGTGCATATAAATTACGCTGGGCCCTTTCAGGGGCAATTCTTCTTGGTCCTTGTTGATAGCCATTCAAAGTGGCTAGAAGTTGTTCCTGTTTCCTCCACTACTACTTCCAGGACCATCCAGGTGTTGAGAGGAATTTTTGCAGCACACGGCCTTCCAGATGTTCTGGTTTCAGATAATGGTCCTCAAGTCACTTCTTCTGAGTTCCAGGCTTTCCTGCAGGCCAACATGATCCATCATGCGACTTCGGCCCCTTTCCACCTTTCCACTAACGGTATGGCTGAACGCATGGTGCGCATCACCAAGGACGCCCTCAAGAAACTGACTTACAGTGACTGGCAGCACAGGTTGGAAGATTTTCTTCTTGCACACTGCACCACACCTTGTATTTCCACTGGGAAGAGCCCAGCAGAACTCCGCTGGGGTTGCAGACTGATAACTAAACTTGACAGGTTCCACCCTGACAGGGTGGAACCTCTGGTTTCACAGCCAAGGGCACCAAGGTGTTTGCAAGTGGGCGCTCCGGTTTGGACCTGGAACTACAGGCCCAGTCATCTGTAGATTCCAGCTGTGGTCTGCAAGATCACTGGTCCCTTGTCCTACGAGGTGTTCTTGGACGATGGCCACGTTCTCCTGCGGCACATAGATCAGCTGTGTACGAGACTGGACTCTTCCTCTTCCACTCCTGGTTTTTCTCTGGGGGGGGAGGAGGGTTATAGTGTGCAGAGGGAAGGTCGCTGTCAACAGTCAAGGGCAAATGAAGAGGCAGGGAAGGCACCTCCCAAGGTTCCGCAAGTGTGCCCAACAGGCATTCATGGGGACAAGGAACAATGCACACACCACTACTTACTCCAGCCAGAGAGTCACCCAGGGGGTACCCACACTATTCACAAACTCAGTACAGCACTCCAGACAGAGAGAATAACCGGGAGCATCCAAACAATCCAACCCCTACAAGAGAACTGGCATCCACTCAAAGAAACTGGCCAAATGCTGCAATTGCTCCCAGAAGGAAATCAGTAAAAAAGGAGGTAGTCAGAGAGGCGAATCCTGATTCTGGTACCTCCAGCACAGAATGGGGGGAAATAGGGTATTGGGGCACCGCAGATACCTCAGACAACCATGCTACTGGGTTTGGGAGTGAGGGACTGTGTTCCCAAGATGGATCTATTGTGGACCTGGAGAATACCACAAACCCACAAAATACTGGGTGGGACTCAGAGGGTCCAGACAGCCTACACTCAGGCAGATCAACCAGGTATGGGGAGGAGCAAAGTCCTGGTCTGCCAAGCCCGGTGGGCGAGCAAGCAGACCAGGCACCAGAACCCAGGTCACGGGGACCTCCAGGGCAACAAAGAAGGGGCAACCCAACTCCAGTAATTGCACAGGAAAGCCAAGGGTGTTCCCAAGGTCCGAGGAGGTCACAACGGGTTAAACACCCATCCAAATACCTTAAAGAATTTGTGACGTTGCTGTCAAGCTAAGGGAAAAAAAATAAGCAGATATACCATACTGAATGGTGTAGTTGGAATTGTGAGTGTCAGGCACATAATTCCAAAATGATAGCATGGTACCATATAAGAGTGTGATCCTGGAATAACATCCACAGTCCATGCATTTCAATGCTGAATGAGAATACCACGTCCCTTCAGGGAGGTCGCATATATAGATTGAGTAAGTTTTATCTGGGGGGAAGGGGTTGTGTCCTGAGCCTGCAAAAGCAGGCTTGGGACATTGCTATGGTCCCGGGCTGTTGCAAGCTGCCCGGGACCAGACTAAGTGGCGCCAGCCTGCGCGCATGCGCAAGGCGCGAAAGCACGCCATTTTCTCTTGTAACCTTTTTGCCCGGGGATTCTATTTAATGTGAGAGAGGCCTGCGAGTCTCAGAGTTGTGTTGGAGTGAGCAGAAGAAGAATAAACAATTGTTGACTACAGAATGTGTGCTCTTCTTTCGTCATTAACTCGAGGACTTAACATTATTTTTACATAAAATTAAAATGTGCAATAACAACTTAAAGGTTAGCACATATTTATGACCTACATCTTTGTGGTATATGCCATAATATAAATGTAAGTCTTTGAAGAATTACAAAACTGGTTGATATTTTAGGCAAAACCAATGAAAAAATGCTACCCTTCTAATATATGTTTAAACAGAAATGTTAATAATTCTCTAAGTTTTATTGCAATCATATCAGCATGAATATTTTTTATTTGATTAAATGGAGACAGTTGGACTTACTTCAAAATTTAAATGTCATACTACATTTTATGTGGATCATAAAGACTCTCGTATGATATTGTACATGGATGCAGGATGATTTGCAGCACTATTATACACATAGTGATTAATTGATTGATTTACTTGGGTTTATATGCTGCTCTGTCCAGAGGGATTCTGAACAGCTTATATTTTCTTCTTTCAGTAAGAATATTAAAATAACAAAGCAATATTACAGGGGGAAAAAAACTAACAGTAGCAAATAAAGTTACAAATAAAACCATGGCCACTGAGGAACGATAAACATTCAGACACATTGCAGAGTAGAATTAGAAAACTAAGGTTTTACAGCTTTTATAAAATGAAAAGGTAGGGAATACGTTTTCTGGTAGCCATCAGCAATCCTGTTCCACAAGTAGTTGGTTGTGAGATCTGTTTCTGAAGTTAAGCTCACTGGTGCTTTTGGGATTGTTCCCATTGTACCAGCTTTCCTGATGCATAACAGCTTTCATGCCTGAGGGGTTGGGAACCATCTCAGGATTGGTTGTAGAGATCTTCAGACTCATGGTCCTGGGCAGTGGTGGGATTCAAACATGCGAACAACCAGTTCTCTGTGTGGACGCCACTTCCAGAAGTCCATTCTGGGCCTGGGTAACAAAAAATTAGCTACTGGTTCTGCCAAAGTGGTGTGAACCGGCTGAATCCCACTACTGGTCCAGGAGGATTTAAACATGGGATGGGATTCTGAAGCAGCTCAGGAGTTCATGGCCTTCATGATGGCCATGGATCTTTTCCATGGTTTTCTTGTTGGAGCAGTGGCAATGTGATCTGAGAGATGAGCTTGTATTAGTCCCTTGGTTATAGTCAGATGATGCCCTGGTGGCTTTGGAATCTTTTATGCTACTCCCCCCCCCCGCAGCGAACCTATTCAGTTGGTTTGCCCCCAGCGACTGATGGACCCAACTAGGTCTTAAAGGGAGTTGGGAGAAATGCCTGATGATCTGCTGCATAGTCCTGCAGAGGAGGAGGAGTTGATGGAGTTGAAAAGGATCAAGAGACACCTAGAGTGCTGCTGGAGGAAAATAAGGGACGAATCTGACTGAATATAAGCTACAGGTGCAAATAAGACCTACCTTGTTGTGATAAGAGCAGCAAAGCACCATTACAGCTGCTTCCTGGCCCAAATCAAGCTGTTGCTTATTACCTTCAAAGTCCTCAGTGATGTGGGGCTAGATTACTTACTGAGCTATCTTGGTCCCATTACTTCAGCCTGTCCCACTTGATCAGGCAGGGAAGGTATACTAAAGACTGCATCCATTAAAGAATTTCAACTGGCAGGGTCCAGGAAGAAAGCCATTGCCCTCAACCTCTGGAACATTCCAACATTCCCCTCCCAGAGTGAGGCTGGCACCCACTCTCCTGGATTTTCAGAAATGCTTGAAGGCCTAGCTCTGCTGGCTCTACTAGCTCACTTGGGACTCACTGAGGAGCATGCAACTATGTGGCTGGTTACTACTCTGAAGCCCTCCCTCATATTTTTAATTTTAATTATTTTAACTGTTTTAGTATAATATTTATCTATAGCTTTTGTGTTTTAACATCTATTTGTACATCTTCCAGAATCATTCTATGAGGGAGATAGGCAGTTTCTAAATATGATATATAAATAAATTATCTTAACCACTACTGGATTGCTATAATCATATTCAACCACTGACTCCCTATCATAATGAAAGCAGTTTGCAGGAAAAGATAGCTAACATGTCAGCAACTAATTAATCTAGCGCACAGGACAAGCACCCAGCTGATATTGTATTAAAAGACAGTAAGCAAGAATGAAATTAACTCTGTGCAAAGGGCATAATAAACAGAATGCAATTAGTGCCATGTGTGGTTTATCATTCTTTGTTGATCAATCTATTGCTAACCACAGAAGCCCAACTGTTATATTTATTTTAACATTTTGTATCTTGCCTTTCATACAGAAGTTCAAGTTAGCTGACCGCATGACTATCACAGTATCAAAATTATGTAAAACAGCAGCAAAACTGTAGCTGTAATAGCTTTAAAAGGCCTTCTGCCACAATAGGCCTCCTTAAAATGCCTAATTCCAAAACTGTTAATGAGGTCATATTAATGCCATCGGATAGGGCCTTTTAAAAAGAACCTCAGAAACATAAGGCAGTAATAGAATGGCCCATTTCAAATTCAGTGGTCATGATGAAAGCAAGTGAAAAAACTGGCAGCTGGGAAGTTTTTTCATTAATCTTTTAGAATCATGATTTTTTTTAAGTATCTAGATTTCTTTTTTCTAAACTTCGGGAAAATTAACTTTGTTCCTACTAAATGGGGACTGTAATTTGTGCCCAGAATGCTCCTGGAGCAACACAATTTCTTCATGATATAGCAACGTAACAATAATGCCTTAGTGAAAAAAAATAGCAGTTAATTTTGGTAGATAACATCTCAGCTCCCTTCCTCTATCTTGCATTTGCATTTGCTTGATATTTGTCATGATCTAGTAAACTACAAGGGAAGAAAATGGCTGCTAGAAGACACTAACTGGATAGTTAGTTCTACCACAAATCCATAAATAAGGAACATAAAGGATAGTCACTTTTACTTTGTAACTAAAAACATTTGAAAAAAAAATCCTTGAAATTGTTCTTTCTCTTTTGAGGTTCTGCTTGGTTTGCCCTCACCTCAAATTTCAACCTATTTTTTGTCCCTTTCAGATATACATTGTATTCAATCAGTAAATCCACTCCATCTAATTTCCACATTAGGGTGTGAATTTTCTTGAATAAAGACATGAACATGTGTTTATATTATCAGCATGCAGTTTTCCTTAATATACTTTTTAACACTGTTTCCTTTATATTGCCTGCCTGTGCTGTTTGGAGAGATACAAAGTGAAAGAAAAAGTCTGACTCCATTTTGCGTATTTTGAAAGAAATTAATCAATTTATCTGCAAATTGGTTTATTACTCATTTTTAGCCAAACTCAGAGAGGTTGCCCCTATTTGTGCAATTAGAATAAAATCAAGAGCACAACATGGATACCAAACTATTAATAGGTTTTGTAGATTCTAAATGGAGATTCAAATAAATTTGACATGAATCAAGCTTTTTGTTTTCCTCATAAATCCTCAGAAATTTCCTCTAGGTATTTTCTTACTCCTGTCTCTTATACAAGTCTGATGATCAAGTATTGTCTTCTTATCCAGTGTTTCTTAACTCATTAATTACCTTTTAAAAAAAAAGTTCCTTCAAGTTCCCAACCACAACATGCCATCAGGAAAGCAAGATTCATTTCTTTTAATCGTGTTTAATGCCAGGAAAAAGGGGCATTAAATAATAAGCAAAACTCCAGCTCTCATTTATTATTGAATTCATTAAAGTAGATGCTCTGTGAATTATTTGAACTTCTTTCTCCCAGAATTACTTAAATGAAGGGCTAACAGCCCTTTAGCCGGATAAGACTGAAAAGCCCATCCTTCTTTTTCCCTTTGTCAAGTTTTGAAACACTCCAATTTCTTTCATAGCCTCAGAGTTTACTCATAACTCCATTCCTAAATGACTTGTTAATGAATTACAACCCAGTTGATAATAATTGAACTGCAGTTAATTAAAACTTCAAATTCACCAGTGAAATAAAAATGTTCCTATGAATCTAAAGCAGTGGTGGCGAATCTATGGCACGGGTGCCAGAGGTGACACTCAGAGCCCTCTCTGTGGGCACGTGCGCCATCGACTCAGTCCTAGGCTTTCAGCTAGGTTTTATAAAACCTTTTCGCTTTAGGACTCTGCCGCTGTGTACTAAAAAAAAAAGGTTCAATCAATCAGTCAATTTCAACTTCTCGCAGAAAAAAAAAGATCTTGCAAAGTTGGAATTGATTGATTGAACTTTTTAGTCCCACCCAGTCTGCCGTTACCACCGCAGCCACGCCCACCCAATTGGCCACACCCAGCCAATGGGCCACACCCACCTGGCACTCGACGATGCATAAGTGGGTTTTGGGTTGCAGTTTGGGCACTCAGTGTCTAAAAAGTTAGCTATCACTGATCTAAAGAATCCAACTTTACAGTTGATTAGTCAATGTCTTAAAAAAATATTTTAACAACATTGTGTCTTCCACTACTGTTTAATTATTGGTTTGATCGGTTGCTTTTATTTCAATTGGGTTCAACATTCACAAATAATAGGTGTTGATGTCATTCCTTAACTACCTGGTTTCTAATTAATAGGATAGGGATAAAAACAGGACTGGTAATCTGACTAATATCAAATCCTTGATGATACTCCTGGAAGCTTGGCAATCTGACTAATATCAAATCCTTGATGATACTCCTGGAAGCTTGGCACTCAGATAAATCAGCCATCAACAGACACATAGAATAAAACCATATTTTCATACCATTCAAAAAAGATAATAAAAAAGCTAAGGAGGAGAAAAAAGGAAACAAACTCCACACTCACTCACACTGCTGATTTTACCTAATTATCTAATTAAATGTCTGCAAGCTCAGAGAACATCAGGGACTCAACCCTAAATTACCTATATTCTCTTCTATTGGAACCACCATTTTGTTTTGCTGTAAAAACTTGAGTAAGTGAGAACATCTCTGATTCACTGTTTAGTTGGTGGTTTGTGCATTACCTGCATGTCCTCCATTGATTAAAAAATTAATGCAGCAATTACCAAACCAATTTCCTTCCAGATGGGTTGGATGTATTGGACTGCAGGTCCCTGAATTCTCAGTAAGGACCCAATTAGAAAATGCAGCAATAAAGACTCCATAGAAAGAACCAGTTACAGATTCAAGTTAGACGAGTCTGACTGCTTGAATGAGAATGCAAATTTTTTATTTTTAATGGGTTCTGGTGCATGGAGTATCTACAGGAGGTCAAAACAGGCAACATTGTTTTTGTGGCATTGTGATTCAAGGCCTACTCCTGTTGCAAAGTTGTTAATGTTATACACATGTAGCAAGAGGTGGGGCTTTGACTGCAATTCTCTGATTGTCATGTGGTATTTTTTTTAACACACACACTGTGGACACTACTGCTATGGAGATTGTATGTTCTCAATCTCAGGTAGATTTTAAGAAGAGACTGGGCAGTTATCTCTCAAAGATGGCTTGATTGGTTTTCCTGCACAATGCAGAGGATTGAACTATATGATCCTTGAGATCTCTTTGAACTCCACAATTCTGTGATTCTATGAGTTATGTATCTGATGAAGTAGAACCATGATTCCCCAAAGTTTTAGTTATAATAAATTAAATGCCACAATGATTCCTGGGAGGTTATGAGAGCATAACTTGGTACATAGTTTAAAGAATGGGGACCCAGAATATGAGTCACAATCAAAATCCAATTTACTATATAATGTTGAAAGCCAAAATATTTTTTTTCTCATTAGCAATCTATGTGACTTTTTCATTTTAATGGACTGTCAGGGAAGAAATGGCAAACTGAATATGGCTCAACAACTATAACATAAAGACCCATCAAGAAGACTGAGCTCTTCATAATTCCTCTCTAGATAAGGAGAGGACTTGAGATAACCTAAAGTGCTCCAGATAATTTCTCCTCAAGAGGAAACCACATGACAATAGTCTCCTGTGGGTTTAGAGCTCTGGGAGATGAAGGAATATACATTAGAGCCCTGGTGGCATAGTGATTAGAATGCAGTACTGCAGGCTACTTCTGTTGACTGCCAGCCGCCAGCAGTTTGGCAGTTCTATTCTCACCAGCTCAAGGCTAACTCAGCCTTCCATCCTTCCAAGATTGGTAAAATGTGGGTCCAGATTGTTGGGGACAATATGCTGACTCTGTAAACCACTTAGAAAGGGCTGCAAAGCATTGTGAAGTGATGTATAAGTCTAAGTCAGGGGTCTTCAAACTTGGCCCTTTTATGACTTGTGGACTTCAATTCCCAGAATTCCTCAGCCAGGCACACTGGCTGAGGAATTCTGGGAGTTGAAGTCCACAAGTCATAAAAGGGCCAAATTTGCAGACCCCTGGTCTAAGTACTATTGCTATTGCTATCTTTTTGTTCAGATTGCAGTCAGCACCTTCAAAAAGGACATAAGGTTTGCATATTTCCTTTTCTAATCACTTTTGGAAATTGCTTGTTAACTGTTTTTCAACTATTAGGAATTATTGGATCAACCAGTTTTACAGCAACAGGTTAGTTTCCTTCAATCCTTAGCAAAAGAATGACTTTTTTTTAATAAACAGAAAAAGGGGAATTACGACTTTAATTTTGGAAAGTTATAAACAGACAAAGGATTTGGTTGGATTTAAAACAAGATCTTGGAATTAACTATAAGAATTTTAAAAAACATGATAGGAAGAGATTTTGAACGTTGGACACTGGAGTGAAACAGAAGGAACTAAAGACTGAAATTAAAGAAGAAACATACTTAAATTTGACTAATTAATACAGAATGATATTTTAACATTTGACATATTGAAGATTATTTTATAAACCATTATAAACTAGAGGTTAATTTTAAGAGTGTCTGTCTCTATACACAGATAATTTTAAAAAGATATTATGGAAGAGGAATATATTTTACCAGACAAGATTAAGACTGATTTGCAAATGGGTTTAAAAAATAACAGGCTACAAGAATTATATAAAAAAAGATGTTACACCAGACACAAAAATGAAACCAGATGATGTCTTAACAATTAAAAGGGACATAAATTTACAAAAGAGACTTGTTAAAGCTTTAAATAAAGTTTTTGTGAGAAAGGATAAAGAAAAACTGGAAAAAAATGAAGTTATTTGAAGGGATTAAAGACCGTGATTTCTAAAAGTAAAAAGAAGGAATATAAAGTCAGTTTCTTTGAGCAATGCTAAAATAGATACATTATCCCCGATCCTTGGTTTTTGCTAATTAGGACTGAACAAGAGGCTTTACAGATCTGTTTATAAGTAAGAAATGGGATATGGGAAGAAAAGATCATTTGTTGTACTTTAAGAGATAATAAATCCCTAAAATTATTCATACTTGTGATGAAGGAAGAAGTCATTTTATTTATAATTTCTTTTTTTCTTTTTACTACATTTTTTTCTTTCTGTTTTTCTTTTCTGCATTATTTTTTTCTCTTTTCTTTTTTTAGTTTGTATTAGTCTTTAACTTTTTAATTGTAATTTGTAATAAAATTACTATATTAAAAAAACTATATGCTTTTTTCTGGTTAGGTATTTGATTTAGAAAAGCTATGTGCACTAATTTCCTTTTAAGTGTGTTCCCCTATTATGGAAATCCTGACTATCTGTTTAAATGCTATGTCCTCTATTAATTTTCTGATTCTAGTTAATAGCCTCTTAACACTGTATTAGAATTAATCCACCATGTGTGCAGCAGCTTGACTAGAGACAGAGAATGGCTGAGACCTCAAGGCAGAGTTGTCAGGTTAAAAAAAAACAATTGGGAATCTTCTGGTGTCTATTATATTGTGACAGGAGAAAAGTTGGCAAGTATACCATCTCTACTTTAGCACTGCAGTGGCAGAATATTAGCGATATGGTTTAATGTGGACATAGAGGTCATTTCCCCATTCATGACCTGTGGGAAAAAAATAATGTTTTATGCAGTGCTTTTTTTGTAAAAAAAAAAAAAAAGGTGCCAGAACTCACACATGTTATACAACCTGCCTTGCCTACCCTACAAGGTTCCATCCAAAAAAGGTGCCGAAACTCCATTCTGGGCATTCTATGAGAAAAAAAAACCCTGGTTTTATGTCAAAACAACAGTAATGAAGACAGTGTTGTACCATTTCAATGAGAATAGGCATAGTGATTACTTTTATTTTTAGCAGAATTATAGTTAAATGGCACCGGGACCTGCTATAACTTGCTAGTGGGGAATTTATAATTTTATAATTATAAAAGCTAAGAAGAAGCATCTAGATATGCATGCATGTCTTTGTTCCTTCCTCCTTTTCATATTGGGTTGTCCCATCCCTATCTTGTGTGTACAGAAGAGAAGGACGCAAACTACTGAAGTTAGGCACAATAATCCATAGGAAAAAAAGTCTAGAGTCCAAGTGCACAAGATATAGAACAGTCGATTCCAGTGGCTGAAGTAAAAGAAGTTTAACAAGGTTCTGGTAGAGATCAAGGAATTGCAATCCCTGCAGCAGGCAGATGTATGAGGCACTGAGCTTTCCACACCAGCTACAGCTGTTCTAGCAGGTGGCTTTTCTCCACCAGAAGCTTATATTTCAGAAGCTCTGGATTCCATCCAAAAACAGTCAGAGCAAAGCAAAGCTGTTGCAAAATCTGCTATGTGGGTAATTTCACTATGTAGATTTCTAATTCCCAGAAATCTCTGTCACTCTAAATACAGTGGCAATCCATTTCTATGTACTCGGAAGCCAGTTTTCTATATCAGGTTCAGGCTTACAGTTAGGAACAGAAAGAGGTGCTCCTGGGAATGTCTGTGAGGTAAGTGCTGATTCCTGAGAAACGTGCCACCCTCTTTCACAATCTTCTGCTCTCTTCCCCCCCTCCCCCCACACACACCTTCTCCGAAGGGGTCATCCAAGGGAGTCATGAAATCTGCAGATTGGTTTTAGTGCTTTGTTGCCTTCAGCATAAATTAAGGCCACAATATCTAGTCTGAAAAAAATCTGAGTGGCCATAAAATGGCCTAATTCTTTGATGTCGTGGTGTCTTCTGGAGTTTTCTAGGTCATCTATATCATTTAATATAACCCTTTTCTTTTACATCAGAAATGGGAAATTATTTGACTTTTTTTAAAAAAAAATATCATATTTTCTCATTTTGCCTTAACTAAATACATGTGCAGTGCAGTGCAGTGCAGTGGCCAATGAATGAAGGAGGAAAGGAAAATTCAAAACAGAAGGTAGAGGTCCTGATTCTACGGAAAGATTATGATATTGAGATATAATTTATTGGTTGCTCATCCCTACTTGAGCAAGAAATTATTTTTAATTATATGCCCACATAAGATATGAAGGAGAGATATTTCTTTTATTAAACCTAGTTTACAAGCTTATTCACCCATAGCCTAAACATCTTTAGGCAATTTACTATTTCCCATTGTATATCCTATTTTCAGTAGTTCTGAATAGAAGATTTTGAAAAGCTTTTAAGCTTTTAATAGCTTTTAAAAAGCTATTAATAGGAAAGCTCCTGTAATTCTGATGAAGTAGAAACAACAGAATATGCATTGGTCTAGTTTATTTTACAGAATTTCCTTCTCCGATGTTTACTTTGCTTTCTGTAAGAGCATTCCTCTTTTTATGCCTCTAACTCTTTTCAAAGTTCTGAAAAGTGATTTGGAATGGCAGATGGACCTGCAAACCTATAATTTGAAAACTCTATTGCCAAAGTGATTCCCACAATCCTTCAAAAATACATAATTTATAGTATTACTACAAGACTAAGCTAACTAATTGCCTTTAGCCTGGATCTTCTTTTTACATATTTTATTCATCTCTCTTTCTCTAGCTCACTATAGACGTCTGGTGATATTGCAGAGTACACTCATCTGATCTGGTGAATTAATTTCATATTTGCCTTGCATTTTACAATTTAATATACATTTTATGAGTGGCAACTGGTATCAAGCTTGCTAGCAATAAGAATTTTTTAGTTGTTTATTTAGTCATTTTAAAGGCAAGCCAAACACAAAATTAATTTCCCAAATCAAATAGAAGATAACAACCAGGACAAATTTCCTGCATGTCAAACTTTAATCTCACTCCTGCACTAGTTTTTATGCTTGGTAATGGTGAATCATTTATAATTAGAAAATGGAATTATTTGAAAAAGGAACATTTTCTGATAAAAAGCAAATTAGACTAGTTCACAGCATTCCTTGCTGAGTTACTAGAATTCTAAATCAGTTTATGCCATCTCATTTGGGCTATGTTTGTATGACATATTTACTCAAGGTAATTTATTATTTGTCTCAATAGGCACCAGCATCAGATTGTGAGGGCTTGGAAGTTAAACAGGGCAAGCCTGTTTAGTATTTGGATGAGGACCTTCAAAGAAAACAAAGACTGTTGTCTAGAATGGGAGGTCAAAAAAACAATGACAAACCATTTCATACAGTACTTTTGCCAAAAACACTGCATGGCTGTATGATGAAATAGGCATCTACTTTATCTTAGTTTATAATTTACCAGCCCCCATTTTTCTTGGCTTATGTAAGATGTTGTCCATAAACTAACCTACAGAGGCTGAGTTCCCACAACATGCTAGAATAAAAAGTGGTTGATTGGTTTGGGTGATAGCACTGACATGCAGTTTTTGAGTTTTATTTTCCCTGTTATGAGAGGGGGGTTTGGTAAATAGAGCACTTGAATAAACAAGATGCAGTCCACAGAAAAAGCTGCATATTTGTAATCAAAATAACCTTTAAAAACTATAGGAATTCTGTTTCCCTCCTCTGTTGTTTTTTCTAGCTATTCACCTAAAGTGTCCATTTCTACTATAGTTTTTATGTGAGCAAAACTGCTGGTAGATCTGCACCTCATCATCAACACAGAGTAATAACTGCTGTCTGTGTCTCTTTGTATTGATATAAAGAAGACAAAGGCTTTCCCACCCTCAGGTTACAAAGGAAAGTTGCTGCAGTTTTATGACAACTGTAGCAGAAATTAGTTCTCAATATGTTCTCTCATTCTGGCCTTTGGATTCCTGTTCTAAAGCAATTCCAAGCCTATTTTCAATTTTTAAAATAATGTATTTAATATACTTATGGGCAGCTAATCAGTACAGAAAAAAGTGGTTTACTTAGTAGAAAAACAGCACTGTAATAATTCTGTGTGACTTTAAAATCCAAAAAAGAATCTTCAAACATCTCTTTCTAGAAGTCTTTATCAAAGTAAGATTTCTGTTTCTGAGTATGAGTAAAGAAGTAGAGTGCAGCATTTTGTTGGTGTTCTGCAACTAACTTTTCTAACAATCTTCAGTCACTTTCCAATCTTCCTTAAATTATCCAATAAGAGATGGATTGGGATACTCTGACTTCTCATCATTCCACCAGCTCTCTGAGCAAATTATCTTTAGTTCACTGACATTGTAATTTGCCAGAGTGAAAGAGAATTGCACAAGGTAGTTTTTGATTTATAATATTTATCTTGTTTGGCTACAATTATTCTTGCCTCCATTTCAACCATCCATACTATATAACATAAATGGGGAAATACAATTCAATTTGTCCTGAGCTGCTTCATGATAGCAAGAAGTGCTATCTTATTTAAAGGAATGCTGCAAGTCATTTGTACTGCATTCCCCAACACCATTAATGTAACTAGCAATATATATCCAAACTGACAAAAGCGTTGATTGGACATCTGAAAGGAATGGAAATGAACTATAATGTCTAATGACGTTATTCAGAAACCACATTCAAGAGTTTTCCTGCTGCTGAGTTAAAGTACAATTTACCTATCCTTGTCTTGAAAACTATATTGGTGTGAAATTCCAGTTTCTTCCTACTGCGTGTGTTCTGAAGTCAATCCCAAATAGTACAATACTGATTATGTGGGTGGAGCCTACAAAAAAACAAGCAAATAGTTGATTTCGTTGCCTTTGCTGCCCTCCCTCAGCACATCATTATTATATCCAAACATATTATATACCAGTTATATCAGTACAATAAGTACACAATAAGGGTAAAACAATGTCATCTCTAGATTTCTTTCTGAGCCTCTCCACCTACACCACATTAATCATAGTCTAAATTAAAAACAGGAAAACAATGGAATCAAAAGGAACAGAAATCACTTTTATTTGAAATTATTTTCTCCTTTGCTTGCTTTATGTAGATAACAGATGCTATGTCTAGATGTATGTATGTATTAACTTTGTTTGCCACATTACTCCCAATGACTCTGAGTGGTTCATAAGTTTTAAAAAAAACATTAAAACAAGAAAAAATAGAGTAATAGAATAAAGGAACAAGATGACAAAAACTGGATGGGAATGCAAAAGAAATGAGCCCACATAAACCAAATAGGCTTCATTCACCCTTGCCAAAGGTCTGGTAAAGAACTAATTTTAGGGATCCAACAGGAGAATAACAGTAAATTAGGATAAGGTGAACATCATGAAATAGCCAATAAGCATATCCATAATCTCACCCACTGCTGAACATTTAACATAATGAATGGCAAAACAGAATAGATATATACAATTTTTGAGTTGCTGGACACTCTTTTCTGAGTGGCAATGCAAGTTCTGGTATCCAGTTCTCCATCTACATTTTATTTCATTAAAAGCAGATACCTTTATTTCAATTGTCTAGTCTTCCCTTTTGGGTCATTTTTGCATCCTTCTATGGATATGGTGAATAGATATGGTAAATTTTTCTGTTTAGCAAGTTCAATGTACTTGACCTTTCTTTACTTTTTGCTTTTGCTTTTATATTAAGTATAATTGGAAAGAATTCCACCATTTGTTTACACTAACCTAAGTGACATGTACACCTATGAAGTTTTCTTTTTTTAAGGTTTTACTGGTATATTTTGGGACAAATCAGGGGAAGAACAGGGAGAAATGGTATAAAACAGGGGTGTCAAACTCGCAACGTCACGTGAAGTTGCAATGTTTCGCAACTTTTTTTCTATTGCCTGCAATGGGTGGGTGCAGTTTTGGCATGACGCATCCGGCCCACGGGCCAGCAGTTTGATACCCCTAGTGTAAAAGATCAGTGGAAATCATATTGTCAAAGATTCACCTATGCAAAAAGAAAGGGATTGTAGCATGTTTTTCCAGTATAGTAGGGAATTGTAAAGAAGCAGGGAAATTCATTAAACAATGATTGGTAAACACAGGGTGGAATTAAAATCTGGAAAAGGATTTCTTCACATGCCTTAATATTCTACTGTTCTAATCACGGACATATTGGGGCTGCAGTGACTTATGTGGTTAGAATGCTGAATCAGAAGACCATTGAGAAGGTGACAACTTGGCAGTTTAAAACCCGAGAGTACAAGCCGCATGATGGAATGAGCTCCCATCAGTTTGTCCCAGCTTCTGCCAACCTAGTAGTTCAAAAGCATGCGAATGCAAGTAGATAAATAGGTACCATTTTGATGGGAAAATAATAGGGACATGAAAGGAATTCCTTCGGGCATCCCCAGGGCAACAATGATGTCACCACCTAATCCTTTCAACCCAGAAATGCCTTGGTAGGTGCTTCTGACAGGAATGCAGCAGCATCATGGGAGTTGAGCAGTTTAATGTTATCATGTGGAAAAGTCCTGATATTTGCAGCTATGTTTTCTTAGACATGCTTAAGTAGATTTACCCACTTTTAAGTACTGGGTCCCCACTTCATACATTACTTGAAGCCTTTTGATGACCCAAAAAATACCTCCCCTCTCTGACTGGCAAAAGATGGGTCATGAAACAAAGTTTGAATATACAAATATTTGGAGGTTCTACTGATATCTTTCCTCCTTCTCCCTTATGCATATGTTAAGTAATTAAATGAAAGAGAGGCTCCAGACTGTAAAGCATCCATGTGGACTCCCTGGTTTAAATGTTATATGTACAGTAGAATGCATACACTATGCTTTATTCTTGAAAGAGACAAGATTATCTGTCAGGTGATGATGACCATGAACTTAGACAACCAATGCTATGCTAGAATTTTTGATGGAACATACATGTCTTTTCTGATTTGAATAAACATATATACTCAGACTGCTGATATGAAGGAATTATGAGTGTATTTACTCCCTGAAGATACCAATGTATATAAATCAGGACAAGTCCTTTATCCATTATATCATAGCTCAGTGGCTATAGATGATGCATTTGTGAACCTTCAGAAATAGATTAAAAGATGGCAAAGCACAAACATAAACTTTCTAAAACTCTTTTTTTAATCACTGTTCAAAAATAGAAAAGAGTTATTGAACACAGACTATAATTTGTTTGACCCTAACCATTTTGGATTTTTTTTTTTAAATACACAGTTTGTGCTAAATATAAATAGAGAAAGAATTATAGGAAAATATGAAGGATTATAATTGAAAAACTGTATAATGTAAGCTATGCCTGACACAGAAGTCATGATTTGTTCACACCTTCTGACTCTGACTTGCCTGGAAAAGATCAAACTGGAGATGCAAGCTTTACATCATGATAAACAAACTATAGTTGGAGCAATGCCAGTTGGAGGAGAAGCAGCAAGAGAAGTTGAACTAATTGAAGAGTACATTGCTTGTTCCAGTAAATCAGAGTTCTTACCTATCCTAACATGTGAATACTCCCATTGACTTGCAGGTATTTATTCTATGCCCATGAAATTCTTTTGACTTCAGTCCTAGCTAAATCCTAAACCAACAGCTGATTTGGCAGTAGTACAATTTTGCTTATCCTAAACGTTTCCCATGCAATGTGCATGTAACAAAGAATTACATCTTTTGTTATTTCACCTTTCTCCAATTTTTTGTCTTCCTTATTTGAATGTCTTAGCACAGCCTGGGGAAAACATGATAATTGGGACTATCCTGCCCCCTTTTTATTGTCCTCCAATGAAAGAATCTCCAGAGTCATTAAAAAGCAGCATTTTCACAAAGCCTAATTTCTGGAACTAAATTGAAGTGAGAGCAACAGTTTATGGGAGGAAAATAAACTCTTTTAAAAATAAATGAACAAAAGCAGCAGGGATCTGAACTATAATGCAGCAATGAATTGTAAATATTGGCTTCTCCTATTTCTGGAGACATTCAGCCTCATGAGATTTACCTCAATCATCCATTAGTAGCTTCCCTTATGTTCAATTACAACAACCACATCACAGGTTATTATGGGAACTGATTTTGTAAAGGTTGCATGTGTGAGAAAATAGGAGAGAATTTTGCTTGTAACAATATTTCTTCATAAACAAAATGAAAAAAAATTTGATTTAAAAACTGAATGTGGGGGAAAGCAACATTGATACATTCACCCATTTGTGCAGGAGAGCCTGGATGCTTAGCTCTTAAAAAAAAATCAATTGAAACCTTATATATCCAGCAAATATTTATTCTTGTGAGCTACAATGTGTACTGTACTTCTAAAACATACTAATGTTGTCTTCTCTATTGTGTCCTTGTAGAATCAGTATCCTATGCAACAAGATGCAGTTCTGGTGAGAAAAGTAAGGCAGGAAAAACCAAATGCATAGGTATAGAATAGGAGGTACCTAACCAGTGGTGGGATTCAGCCAGTTTGCACCATTTCGGCGGAATCAGTAGCTAAATTTTTTGTTGCCCAGGCCCAGAGTGGACTTCCAGAAGCGTCATCCATACAGAGAACCAGTTGTTCACATATTCGAATCCCACCACTGTACCTAACTCAACAGTACTAACTGTAAGAGAGGGATCTAGAGGTCTTGGTGGATCACCACTTAAGTATGAACCAGCATTGTGCTGTAGCTGCAAAAAAAAAAAAAAAAAAAGCCAGCACAGCTCTAGGCTGCCTCAAGAGAACGCAGAGAAGTGCAAAAAAGATAAGAGGTCTCAAGGCTAAATCATGTGATGAATGGCTAAGGGAACTAGGTATGTTTAGCCTAACAAAGAGAAGGCTCAGTGGAGACATGATAGCAGTCTTGCAATACTTGAAAGACTGTCACAGGGAAGAGGGCATTGACTTATTCTCCATAGTACCTGAGGGCAAGAAAGACGCAATGGATAGAAGCTCATCAGAAGGAGATTCAACCTGGAAATGAGGAATTTCCTGACAGTAAGAACAATTAATCAATGGAACAGCTTGCTTCCCAGAATTATGGGTGCTTCATCACTAGAGATTTTCAAAACAAGATTGGACAACCATTTGTCCAGGCTGGTATAAGACCTAGCAGGGGTTTGAAGACCTGCAAGGTCCCTTCCAGCTATATGATTCTATGATCAATTAAAGCCTTACATGGCTTGGGACTGGGTTACCTGAAGAAACATCTTTTTTCAAGAGTTTCTATTTATCTAATCTGATCAAACATATTGGGCATGCTGCAGATCCCATTAGCCAAAATGTATTGACTAGCAGGAATGGGCTTCTTCTGTCAGAACTCCAGCCTCATAGAATATTCTCCCCTCAGAGATTATAATGGTATCAGTTCTATGGGCTTTTCACACAGCTTTAACAACTTGGCTATGTACCTGGGATTGGGGCTCAGAATAGGTTAAGAGCCCTTCTACTTAGTTTTAGTCTTAGTAGATTAATCAACACAGCTGCTATTGATACTTATATATTTTGTGGATTTTTTTATTGTTTTAATGTTTTTTAAATTGTTTTATAATTTTAGAATTGTAAGCCACCCAGAGTCACTTGGTTGAGTTGGGTGGCTATAGAAATTGATTAATTGATTGATTGATTGAATGATTGATTGATTGATTGATTGAATGAATGAATGAATAAAATACTTGTAAGAATGGTCTACTGGTAGTGTAATCAAGTATTCATAATAAATCCAGTTCTATTAAAATTAAACCATTGTTGGTGAGCATTGCTGGAAATATCTCAAAACAAGTCTCATAAGTCCATTTTCTACCCAATACTTATTTTTATTGCCTTCATCTCATCCCCAAACCACGAGTGACAAATATTTGCTTCATCCTTAGCTATACTGGTATTAAATTAGTATTTTCTCCTTTATTATATTACCCTCCAAGGCCAGCCTCAAGAATTTTATTTTACACCTGAGGAAACATTAGGTGACTAACCAAAACTATGGACAGAAACAATAGAGGAAGGACAGGGATGTCCAAAGTGAATAGCAAATGTTACACTGGCATAATTTTCTGTTGACTGAAGTCTGGGTGGATAGCTATTTAATTCAATAGTGATGAAAAGCTCTGGAGGCCAGGATGCTTGTCTCTTTGATTTGTTTTTTAATTGTTTGTTTTGCTGTTTCTGTTCTCAATTATTTGTGAGATTTGTGAATATTTCCTACTTCTACACAGAATGTTTTGATGAAGCAAATAGATGAATAGAAGATAAGAAGGGAAGGAGATGAGTGCAATGCTGTCCTCTGTTCATTCATACAAGAACAATTTTCAAAAGCACTAATCAGCTCACTGATCATCCATATTTTAACAACAACAACAAAAAATACTCCCACCTGTAAAACCAATAATCCAGGGGTGTCAACTGGCAGCTCACGGGTCAAATGCATCACATGCAGGCCACACATACCCCAGCTCCGCAAAGAAAAAAAAGTCACAATACATCATGATACGTCACATGATGCGGTCGAGTTTGACACCCGTGCAATAATCCATTTAGTGTATTATCCTAACTCCTAAGGAAACTAGATGTGTCTGCCTGACAGTACAGGATAGAAATAAAAGATTTTATCTTCTGATATTCACCCTATTTTCTAGCATTGAGAACAATCACAATATCTAAAAGTGGGTTCTAGAATGCAATTTAACAGGGCATGATTTTTAAAAAAGGAAGAAAATGCATTATCCTATGTTGCTCTTCCTGTATTTTCTAACTTAAAGAAGAAAATTAAGTTAAATACTTTAAGTGAGCATTTACAAGGTTTAACAGATACTAAGCAAAGCCATATCCTTCAAAAGTCCGGGTGTAGTAGTTTCAGGTATGTGGTCTGGACAAGTTGTGCTGTTTGTTGGTTGACTACTAATAAAACACCAAGGTTACTTAATCCAAAGGGAAAGATGGAAGCCTAAGGAACATCTAAGGTATGTTTCAATATCATCACTCAAGAAACTTCATTCAAAACCATTGAATATTCAGTAGCTTCCAGGAAATGTTAAACCCATTAGCTCTTTTTTCCTTGGAAATGACAAACAGTTTGGTTTTATGGTTTCTGAAAATCAATCATCTCAGCATTTTGTAGGCTAAGATTTGCCTAGGGTTTTCAGAAACAAGATTAGTTCTTATTCAGAGATTATCACACCCTCCTGCTGTGTAAATTTCTGTCTTCTGAGACAATAGCTAGTATCCTGATATATGATATCATCAATTCAAAACAATCTTGATTTGATGGGAAGTAGGAAAACAACAAAAACCTTCCTGAGCACACTAATTTAAGAAAAAAAAACCCCGAAAAAAGCTTCTTTCAACATTTAAAAAACAAGAAAAAAGTGAAGGAAATTATTGGTCCATTAGTGGGAGAAAGTGCAAGTAGGTGACAGGCAACAGGGGGAAAGCAGAACTATTTAACTTGTTTTTTGCATCTGTCTTTACACAAAGAGAAAAAACAGACTAACCTATCAAAAATAGTGCCATAAAAAACAGATTAGAAACACAAGATAGGGAAGAAAATGGTAAGTGAGCACCTATCCACCCTAGATGAGTTCAAAACCCCAAGGTTTTCAAGGAACTGGCAGATGTGATCTCAGAACCACTGAACTATATCTTTCAAAGATCCTGAAGCACTGGGGAACTACCAGAGGACTGGAAAAGAGCTGATGTAGTTTCCATCTTCAAAAAGAGGGAAAATGGATCCAGGAAACTACAGACCTATCAGCCTGACCTCAATACCTGGGAAGATTCTGGAAAAGATAATAAAGCAACAATTCAGCGAACACCTAGATGCAAACAAAGTTATTATCAAAAGTCAACATGGGTTTGTCAAAAACAGATCATGCCAGACAAATTTTATTGCATTCTTTGACCAGGTAACAAAATTAGTGGACCAGAGGAATGCTATGGATATAATTTATTTGGACTTCAGTAAGGCATTTGATAAAGTAGACCACAACATCATCCCCACATGGATTCGTAGATGACTGATCAGCCATACTTTGTGTGTGCTCCCCTATGGAACTGCATCTATATGGAGGGAAGTATGTAGTGGGGTGCCCCATGGCTCTGTTCTTGGCCCAGTGCTCTTCAACATCTTCATCAATGTTTTGGATGAGGGGATAGATGGGGAATTCATCAAATTTGCAGACAACACGAAGCTGGCAGGAATAGCCAACACTCCAGAAGATAAGCTTAAGCAACAGAAGGATCTTGACAGACTTGATCATTGGACACTATCTAACAAAATGAAATTCAATGCTGAAAAAGTGAGGTACTACATTTATGCAAACAAACAAATGCACAGATACAGTATAAGTGGTACCTTGCTCAATAGTAGTAACTTTGAGAGGGATCTTGGAGGCCTAGTGGACAATCACTTAAAGATGAGCTAGCAGTGTGCTACAACTGCCAAAAAAGTCAACACAGTGCTAGGCTGCATTAACAGATGGATAGAATCAAGATCACGTGAAGTGTTAATACCACTTTATAACGCCTTAGTTAGGCAACACTTGGAATACTGCATCCAGTTTGGGTTACCACGATGTAAAAAACATGTTGAGACTCTAGAAAGAGTACAGGGAAGAGCAACAAAGATGCTTAGGGGACTGGAGGCTAAAACATATAAAGAATGGTTGGTGGAATTGGGTATGTCTAGTTTAATGAAGAGAAGGACGAGGGGTGACATGATAGCAGTGTTCCAATATCTCAGGGGTTGCCACAAAGAAGAGGTAGTCAAGCTATTGTCCAAAGCACCAAAGGCAGGACAAGAGGAAATGGATGGAAATTAATCAAAGAAGCAGTCTAGAACTAAGGAGAAATTTCCTGACAGTTAGAACAATTAATCAATGAACAACCTGCCTCCAGAAGTGGTGAATGCTCCAACATTGGAAGTTTTTAAAAAGAGACTAGATAACTATTTGTCTGAAATGGTATAGGGTTTCCTGCCTGAGCAGGGGGTTGGACTAGAAGACCTTCAAGGTCCCTTCCAACTCTATTATTGTTATTGTTATTATTATTTATATAGCAATCAATCCTAGTTAATTAATCAAGACAGCCATGACTGCAGTTATTTTCCTAAGAGACTGGACAAACTATGGCATACAGTATGGTAACAATGTGGCTGTGAGTTGAGCATAAACAAACATGTTTATGTGAACTGGTTTGCTCACTAGCAAAGGCAGAAACTGAAAAACCAAAGGAAAAAAAAAGGCAACAGTTAGGGACAAGCTCTCCTGCATTTAATACAGAAATTTTCCAGATTGTAGATAGAAACTGCATCTACAAAGCTGCTTCTAAATAACTAGTAGTACCACTTTACTATGAGACAAGAAAGGACATTTAAATGGACAGTTGATAGTTTGCAGAGATTCTGCCTTGTTAGCATTACCAGCAGAAAAGAAAAGGACGTGATCTATCATAGATTCAGAATGCAGTTTTTCTCCTAATACATGTTTTCCATCCATACAGGTAAATGTGGATTCTTATATTGGACCTCGCTGTACAATGTTGCAGAATTAAGGTAGAAAAATTCAAGACATTTTTGCCAGGCCTTTATGCAGTGGTGGGATTCAAATACGTGAACAACTGGTTCTCTGTGTAGATGCCGCTTCCAGAAGTCCATTCTGGGCCTGGGCAACAAAAAATTAATTACGGTTCTGCCAAAGTGCTGCGAACTGGCTGAATCCCACCACTGCCTTTATGGTCATGGAACAGCAATTCTACCTAGGCTCTAAAGCAGTGTTTCTCAACCTCAGTACCTTTAAGATATGTGGACTTCAATTCCCAGAATTCCCCACCTAGCATTCTGGAATTGAATCCACATGGCTTCAAATTTCTGGGGTTGAGAACACCGTTCTGGAGAATGAATGGACTGAAATAATCAAAGTCCAGGCAGAGTTGTTAATTTTTAATCATTATAGACCTATGGGAGCCCATCAAATGTAAAACTAAGAATAGATGGGTTCAAAAAGCATCAAAAACATCATTCTATTTAGAAGCCTTTTGAAATTAACTTTGACTCTCAGTCTAAGACATGCCTTTGAAATGCTTCATTGGCTTAAGTTACATTTGGATTCCCTGATTGTTGTATGTACAAACCTCAGAGTAAAAAATAATATAAAATCCTGTTAAAAATGAACTGACCTGATTACAAACACTCAAACTGTTGTTCACATATTCTGTTAAAAATCACATGAATGCTGTTTTTTAGAACCCATCGACTCATTCCACTGTATCCCCTGCTCCTATATTAACCATTACAAAGATTTATCTCTCCTTTTGTTTCTTACAGTATCTCTCTCTCTTTATTAAGGAAAAGCTTTTGTCTTCCAACCAGCTCCCATTATCTCATTGTTTCTGCTGCACAAATGTCAGCAGGCAATTATTTTGTGCTATCTAGATAACAAGCTGATTATCCAAATCTAGGGGAAAAAAGAAGAACCATCTTTTTGAAAAATTAGACTGCATCTAATCAAGCACAGATGCTAATGCTCAAAATAAGAAGTCCCCATGCAAGTCTACAAAGTCTTGGTTATTAGACCTGTACTAGTATCTGTTTAATAACATGAAAGAAAGAGAATGAAGACCATCTTAGAAATTACAAGTGTCTACTTTAACAACTTGGGTATGCTTTTTTTTTTTTTTTTTGCATAGACGCCACCTCAAATCCAATAAGTCTTTCTAAAACTTTGATTGTAAGCAGAATTATAACACTATTATGATAATCACTATGGGGAAGAAAAAGAAGGCAAGCTGTGCACTAGGCAATGATAATTGGGAATTAGGAGACAAAGGATAGCATATGGCAAAACATTTCTGATTTCTAAATAAAATTAAAGGAAGGGAAAAAAAACTTTGGAAAGATTGCCATTGCAGTGAAATATGCAGATGCAGCCAGCTGTCCTCATCATTTTATTTCACCACAGGAAAAAGAAAAGCTTCAGTTACTATAATTCAGCATGTTTGGCTGCTATTATAGGCAAATGGGAAGGGGATGCAAATGTTCATAGGCACATTCTCCTGCCAATCATTGACATTCATTTAGCACCAGCTCCATGCAAAATGTTATACAGAAGTTATTTTAACTGATGCTCTTCAAAGGTGCATAAGCTTATATCTTTATAAACTTACCTGAGCTACATCTTTTTTTTCTGTTATGTGCCCATGAGATTGCCTTCATCTGGATTTACATATTTCTGGTTTACATATTTCTTAGTTGTATCAGGATTATGCAAGCAATTCCCCTCTTATTCCAAAACTAGAAGAGCCTTAAGATATATAAAACCTTTAAAGGAAATAAATTGACTAGCAATAGAATAGAATAATAACTTTATTGTCACTTTAAATGTACATACATTAAAATGAAATTTTGTTGCATTCAGCTCTCAAAGGGTCATCACCTCCGATATAGTACATAACTATAGTTATGTACTATAGTCATCACTACATAAATATGACATAAATAAATACAGAATTATGCAGATACCCACATATGTTATATAGCATCAGAGAAACAACAGTCTAGTTCGGGTTATGTATACATGTGCATAGTGAGAAAAACGAATCTTGCGAGTTTACCAGATGGATGGTGTAGGGCAGTGTTTCCCAAACTTGACAATTTTAAGGCATGAGGACTTAAGCAACGCTGGCTGTGGAATTCTGGGAGTTGAAGTCCACATGCCTTAAAATTGTCAAGTTTGGGAAACACTGGTGTAGGGAACAAAGCTGTTACAGAATTGGGGTAGTCCTGCTAGAAATACTTCAAAACCTCCTCTCAGAGGAGAGCAACAGAAACAGACTGTAAAGTGTGTGTGTGGTGGTCTGTAACAATACTTTGAGCTCTAACCACATAGCGCGTATAAGCAGCATCCTGAATACCAGGGAACACAAGGAATAGAAGCAGGTTAGGGAGGGGAAAGAGAGGCAGCAATCTTTTCATCAGGACACTTTTCTGCAGATACAAAAGATGAATGGACAGAACTCAGCAGTAGTGACTTGAGACCTTTTTTGTTTTTACTTTTCTAGGATTAGACTTTTTACATTCATTCTTTTGCTTTTTTGACAGCTGGAAGGATGTGTCACATTCAAAAAGTAGGGAAGGCAAAATATTAAAAAGCATCAGCATCAGTGTTTTTGTGAGAATGTTACGCTGAACTGCAGATTCAAAAGCCTGTTTATATTTTTATGCTTATATGATTATAAATAAAACAGCTATTAAAAGAAATGTTATGCTTTCAAAGTGCTCTCATAGAAAGTAAAGTAAGGCTGCTATGCTATATATATATTTAAAATAGCAAGGGATCTATTTGATACAGATATGATGTACAAGTGTGTCTGGGGGGGGGATCTTTAACACCTACTTCTGCACTTGTAAAGCTGGAAAGCATATCGCAATAATTTGCATTTCAGCTTGGAATTAATAAGAGAAAACCACAAACGACCAACAACTGAAGGAAAAATAAACATGCTGGTTACTCAAATATTTTGCAACCAGAGATTTTAATCTTGTTTCTTTCCATAAAGAGCCTGGGATTGACTAGCCTTCTATTTAGTCAAACCCTACTTAACAACCTTGGGATCCAAGCAACAAAGACTAATGAGGAGACTCCCCAGCATCCCCTCCAGCCCAATCATAGTTATGTAACCTGTCTCTAATTAGTATACGCTCTTCCTCAAGCATTTTTTTTCTCTTAGCTTTTTCCCATCATTCTCTCAATCCTATTAGTCTGCCAAGCAAAAAAATGGTGCAACTTTCCAGCTGTTTACCAGAAAGCAGTATTCTGTGACTCCCAGTAATTTCATATGATATCACCTTACTCAGAATGCATTAATCAGATTTATTATTGTTGTTGTTATTACTGTCATTATTATTGTTGTTGTTGTTGTTAATCATCACACAGTCAGCCAGATGTTCAGACTGGATTTGGCATTTTTGTCTACCTATCGAGTCCTTACCCAGGACCCGGGATAGGCAGATGTGAATGTTTGATGGTATTACAGATATTGTTGCAGGATGGAAGCTGTTCCTAGTAAGGTTGCCTTTTGCAATTGACTGATGGTGAATTTGTCAATGCCAATGTGTCCAAGTGATGCTCCAGTTGTTTTGGGATTGCACCCAAGGTACCTATTATTATTGGTATTACACTTGCTTGCCTTTGCCATAAGTTGTTCCATTTCCATTTGTAGGTCTTTGTATTTTGTTATCTTCTCCAATTCTTTCTCTTCTCTTCTGCTGTCTCCAGGCACTGCCATGTCCACTATCCAGACTTATTTGTCTTTCTTAACAATCAACAATTGTTAAGTCTGGGATGTTATGTGGCAGGTGCTTGTCCATTTGAATTCTAAAGTCCCAGAGCAATTTAACATTATATTATTATTATTATTACTATTATTATTATTATTATTATTATTATTGATCATCGCACAGTCAGCCAGATGTTCAGACTGGATTTGGCATTTTGTCTACCTATCGAGTCCTTACCCAGGACCTGGGATAGGCAGATGTGGATGTTTGATGGTGCTACAGGTATCGTCGCAGGATGGAAGCAGTTCCTACTAAGCCTGCCTTTTGCAATTGACTAATAGCGAATTTGTCAATGCCAATGGTGTTCAAGTGGTGCTCCAGTTGTTTTGGGATTGCACCCAAGGAGCCTATGACTATTGGTACTACCCTTGCTTGCTTTTGCCACAGTCTTTCTATTTCTATTTGTAGGTCTTTGTATTTTGTTATCTTCTCCAGTTCTTTCTCTTCTATTCTGCTGTCTCCAGGCACTGCCACGTCCACTATCCAGACTTTTTTGTCTTTCTTATCGACAATTGTTAAGTCTGGGGTGTTATGTTGCAGGTGCTTGTCTGTTTGAATTCTGAAGTCCCAGAGCAGTTTAATTTTATCATTTTCTATGACTTTCTCTATTTTATGATCCCACCAGTTTTTGCTTACAGGCAAATGATATTTTTTGCAGATCTTCCAATGCACCATTGTTGCTACTTTGTCATGCCGCTGCTTGTAATCAGTCTGTGCAATCTTCTTGCAACAGCTTACCAAGTGGTCCACTGTTTCTTCAGCTTCTTTGCATAGGCGGCACTTACTGTCTGTTGCTGTCTTCTCAATTTTGACTTTGTATGCATTTGTCCTTAAGGCTTGGTCTTGTGCAGCCAGAATTAGTCCCTCGGTCTCTTTCTTCAATTTTCCTGCTCTTAGCCATTGCCAGGTTTTATTATTATCTGCTTTCCCAGCTATTTTTTTCATGTATTGGCCATGTAGTGCTTTGTCTTCCCATGCCTCTATTCTGTTCTTCATTTGGTCTTTCTTGTAGGCCAGTTTGGTCTCTCCATTAGTTAGTAAGCCTTCCTGATATACTAATTTCAGTGCATCTTCATCATTGTTCTTCAGATATTCTTCCAAAGCCATTTTTTCTTCTTCAACCATCTGATGTACTTGTAGCATTCCACGCCCACCTATTTGCCTTGGTAGATAAAGTCTATCAATGTCACGCGTGGATGAAGGTCATGATTCATTGTCATTATTTTTCTGGTCTGCCTATCCATTGCTTTTAGTTCTGCTTGAGTCCAGTCCACTATTCCAGCTGTGTACCTAATGACTGGGATTGCCCAGGTGTTGATTGCCTTTATGGTATTTCCTCCATTGAGTTTGGATTTTAAGATCTTCTTCACTCTCTTGATGTATTCACCTCTAATCTTTTTCTTGACTTCAGTGTGCTTGATGTTGTCAGCTTGAATGATCCCAAGTATTTGTAGGTACTCTTTCCTCATCATACTCTTAATGTTATCTTTTGTGGGCCATCTTGATTCCTCCGTTTTCACTAATTTTTTCCTTGTTTGATAGTAGTGTGGCACATTTGTCCAACCAAACTCCATTACAATATCTTGGCTATATAATACGACGTGTTGAGCAGCGATTCTATTCAGATGATGTTTTGCCATACAGCTTTCAGATCAATGCCAGTAAAGGATTGGATAGTCTGGCAGATGTTTTTGATGTTGGATAGCCATGTCCTGAGTTATTCAGTATTGTTGACAGAGGAAACAGTGCAATAACAAATAGTAATGGTGATAATGAATCTCCTTGAAATATTCCTCTCTTGATATTAACCTCTCCCAGTCTCTCACCATTGATTTGCAACTGTGTCTTCCATTGTGCCATCGATCTTTTCACAAATTTTCTGATGTTTCTACTGACTCCTGTTATTTCTAGGCACTTGATTATCCAATCATGTGACAGAGAGTCAAATGCCTTTTTGTAGTCAATCCATGCCACATTCAGGTTGGTCTTCCTTCTCTTGCAGTTTTCCAAGATCATTTTGTCTATTAGGAGTTGATCTTTTGTTCCTCTGCTATTGGGGCGGTTTCCTTTCTGCTCAGGTGGAAAGAGATTGTTTTCAACTAGATGCTGTTTACTGCATCAGCTACCACACCAGTTAGTAATTTGAAAGTTGGTTGGTAACAGTTAAGTGGCCCGTAGTCGCCTGGTTTGCCCTTTTGCTGATTTTTCTATTATAGTTTATGGTTTTCCCAGTTGTTAGCCACTTTTCATTCTCCTCCTTGTATAATATTGTTAACTGCTTGCAATGATGGGTGTAAACCGTTCGATGTTTCCACCAAACCATGCAGTCTCTTCACCTGGTGCTGACCAATTTTGATTTTCTTTGCTCTTCTTTCTACCATTTTTGTTGTTATTACTAGTTCTTTCATTTCAACTTCTGTTTTATTTGCATCCACCTCTTTTAACCAAGCCGCATCCTTGTTGTATTTCTTTGGGTTATCCCATATCTGCTTCCAGAACTGCACTGTGTCTTCCTTGTCAGGTACTGACTGATTCATTGCAGTTTCTCCATTGCTGGATTGGTAGAAACGTTTCTGATTGGATTGAAATTGGAGGTTCTGCCTATAGTTTGCAATTCGAGCTTCATATCTACTGATTTTCCTGGCTATAGCTGTTCTTTGTTGCTTTATTATTTCCAGTGCTTCCTTGATCTTCCTTGTTTCTAAGTGGTCTTTCTTGATTAGGTATTCTTTGGTCTTCTTGTTCTTCAGCTTCTTTTCTTTCATCTGTTCTAGCTTGCTTGCATGTGATCTTAACTTGCTGATCTTATTTTCTAGTCTAACCTTCCATTTTTCTGGTGCACTGTTTGTGTGTTTTTCTTCTTTGTTGATTTTGCATCCCAGGTATTCTGTTATAACTGCAGCTGTGCTGTACATTAGTTGGTTTGTTTCTTGCAATGAATTGGTGCTTATACTTGATATTGCAATATTTGCATCTTTTAATGCTTGTGCTAGCTGTTTCTTTTGAACAAGCTTCAATTCAGGTAGCCTTATTCTGTTGTTTTTGTGCTGTTCTAGATGCTCAGTTATTCTTTGTTTCAATTCTTTTATTTCTTTAGTTAGAGGGTTTGTTCTTCCTGAGGTAGAGGGGCCTGGTTTCCAAATGAGAACAGTTGTATATCTCTGGTTAATCCTTCACTGGCCACTCCCCCTGGGTTGCCTCTACATTCTGAATTACTTCTGGTAGGCTTTGATTCTTTGCCCTGGTATACCTTTGCAGTTGTTCCATCATGTTCTGTGAAGTCAGTTTATTTCGTGGTTATAATCGGGCTTGATCTGCTAGTCTCCGTTCTGTTTATTTCTGATTCTGATGTTGTCTTTTCCAGAGACTGGTGCATTCGTTTTAGATATCCTCTTCTTGTTGGACTTGATCTGTAGTAACAGATCATTATTTCTTTGTTTTCCATCACTGTGTATCTGCGACGTGTAAACACCTTTTCTTCCAGTAGTTCTGCAGCTGCTGGCCCTGGTTGCTCAGCCAACAGTCCTGAGTCCTGTAACCCATTTTTCACCAGATATCCATGAACTCCAATATCTAGTGCGGACCTTGTTAACCCGGGCGACGTCCGAGCCGGTATGGCATTCTGCAATTTACGTCTCACCATATTTTTTATGGGAGAGACACTCTTTGTCTGACTCCTCTGATGAGACCTGTCCAGTATGGTTGAACATCTGGCATAGCTCTCATCTTCCTCAGAGTACACAAGCCCCACAACCACGTCAAGGTAGTGCCTCACTGGGGGCTTATTCTTATTATTATTATT
>NW_024097009.1:0-8286 GCF_016545835.1 Crotalus tigris
TTATGTAGTTTTTAAAAATTCAGCTGTATTGCTGTCTAGGGAAGGAAAGTCCTGATGCTGGGGTCAGGGATTTTTGTGCTCCAGAGGTGAAAATTTTTAATTTACCCAAATGGAAAAACGGACATCAGAATTGGATTCCGGGTTAAATTTCATTTTTAAAAATGATGCTTTATGTAGTTTTTAAAAATTCAGCTGTATTGGTGTCTAGGGAAGGAAATTCCTGATGCCGGGGTCAGGGATTTTTGTGCTCCAGAGGTGAAAATTTTTTATTGTCCCAAATGTAAAAACGGACATCAGAATTGGATTCGAAGTGAAATTTCATGCTTAAAAGTGGTGCTTTATGTAGTTTTTAAAAATTTTGCTGTTTTGGTGTCCGGAGAAGGAAATTCATGATGCCGGGGTCAGGGATTTTTGTGCTCCAGAGGTGAAATTTTTTTTTTGACCCAAATGTAAAAACGGACATCAGAATTGGATTCGAAGTTAAATTTCATGCTTAAAATTGGTGCTTTATGTAGTTTTTAAAAATTGAGCCGTTTTGGTGTCTGGGAAAAGAAATTCCTGATGCCGGGGTCAGGGATTTTTGTGCTCCAGAGCTGAAAATTTTTTATTGACTGAAATGTCAAAACGGACATCAGAATTGGATTCGGGTTTAAATTTCATGCTTAAAAATGGTGCTTTATGTAATTTTTAAAAATTCATCTGTTTTGGTTTCCTGAGAAAGAAATTCATGATGCCGGGGTCAGGGATTTTTGTGCTCCAGAGCTGAAAATTTTTTATTGACTGAAATGTCAAAACGGACATCAGAATTGGATTCGAAGTTAAATTTCATGCTTAAAAATAGTGCTTTATGTATTTTTTAAAAATTGAGCCGTTTTGGTGACTGGGAAAGGAAATTCCTGATGCCGGGGTCAGGGATTTTTGTGCTCCAGAGGTGAAAATTTTTTCTTAAAACAAATGTAAAAACGGATATCAGAATTGGATTCCGGGTTAAATTTCATTTGTAAAAATGGTGCTTTATGTAGTTTTTAAAAATTCAGCTGTATTGGTGTCTAGGGAAGGAAATTCCTGATGCCGGGGTCAGGGATTTTTGTGTTCCAGAGGTGAAATTTTTTTATTGACCCAAATGGAAAAACGGACATCAGAATTGGATTCCGGGTTAAATTTCATGCTTAAAAATGGTGCTTTATGTAGTTTTTAAAAATTCAGCTGTTTTGGTGTCTGGGGAAGGAAATTCCTTATGCCGGGGTCAGGGATTATTGTGCTCCAGAGGTGAAAATTTTTTATTGAACCAAATGTAAAAACGGACATCAGAATTGGATTTCGGGTTAAATTTCATGCTTATAAATGGTGCTTTATGTAGTTTTTAAAAATTGAGCCGTTTTGGTGTCTTGGAAAGGAAATTCCTGATGTCGGGGTCAGGGATTTTTGTGCTCCGGAGCTGAAAATTTTTTATTGACCCAAATGTAAAAACGGACATCAGAATTGGATTCGAAGTTAATTTTATGCTAAAATGGCCTTTATGTAGTTTTTTTATTGAGGAAACATGTTTTGGTGTCTTGGAATGAAATTCCTGTGCCGGGTTCAGGGATTTTTGTGCTCCAGGGTGAAAATTTTTTATTGACCAATGGAAAAATGGACATTAAATTGGATTCCCGGGTTAAATTTCATGCTTAAAAATAGTGCTTTATGTAGTTTTTAAAATGAGGCCGGTTTGGTGTCTGGGAAAAAGAAATCCTGTCTGGGGTCAAAGATTTTTGTGCTCCGGAGCTGAAATTTTTTATTGACTCAAATGTAAAAACGGACATCAGAATTGGATTCGAAGTTAAATTTCATGCTTAAAAATGGTGCTTTATGTAGTTTTTAAAAATTGAGCCGTTTTGGTGACTGGGAAAGGAAATTCCTGATGCCGGGGTCAGGGATTTTTGTGCTCCAGAGCTGAAAATTTTTTATTGACCCAAATGTAAAAACGGACATCAGAATTGGATTCCGGGTTAAATTTCATGCTTAAAAAATGGTGCTTTATGTAGTTTTTAAAAATTGAGCTGTATTGGTGTCTAGGGAAGGAAATTCCTGATGCCGGGGTCAGGGATTTTTGTGCTCCGGAGCTGAAAATTTTTTATTGACTCAAATGTAAAAACGGACATCAGAATTGGATTCGAAGTGAAATTTCATGCTTAAAAGTGGTGCTTTATGTAGTTTTTAAAAATTTTGCTGTTTTGGTGTCCGGAGAAGGAAATTCATGATGCCGGGGTCAGGGATTTTTGTGCTCCAGAGGTGAAATTTTTTTTTTGACCCAAATGTAAAAACGGACATCAGAATTGGATTCGAAGTTAAATTTCATGCTTAAAATTGGTGCTTTATGTAGTTTTTAAAAATTGAGCCGTTTTGGTGTCTGGGAAAAGAAATTCCTGATGCCGGGGTCAGGGATTTTTGTGCTCCAGAGCTGAAAATTTTTTATTGACTGAAATGTCAAAACGGACATCAGAATTGGATTCGGGTTTAAATTTCATGCTTAAAAATGGTGCTTTATGTAATTTTTAAAAATTCATCTGTTTTGGTTCCGGGGAAGGAAATTCCTGATGCTGGGGTCAGGAATTTTTGTGCTCTGGAGCTGAAAATTTTTTCTTAAACCAAATTTAAAAACGGATATCAAAATTGGATTCCGGGTTAAATTTCATTTGTAAAAATGGTGCTTTATGTAATTTTAAAAAATTGAGCTGTTTTGGTGTCTAGGAAAGTAAATTCCTGATGCCGTGGTCAGGGATTTTTGTGCTCCAGAGGTGAAAATTTTTATTGACCCAAATGGAAAAACGGACATCAGAATTGGATTCCAGGTCAAATTTCATTTGTAAAAATCGTGCTTTATGTAGTTTTTAAAAATTGAGCTGTTTTGTTGTCTGGGGAAGGAAATTCCTGATGCTGGGGTCAGGGATTTTTGTGCTCCGGAGCTGAAAATTTTTTATTGACTCAAATGTAAAAACGGACATCAGAATTGGATTCGAAGTTAAATTTCATGCTTAAAAATAGTGCTTTATGTAGTTTTTAAAAATTGAGCCGTTTTGATGTCTGGGAAAGGAAATTCCTGATGCCGGGGTCAGGGATTTTTGTGCTCCAGAGGTGAAAAATTTTTCTTAAACCAAATGGAAAAACGGACATCAGAATTGGATTCCGGGTTAAATTTCATGCTTAAAAATAGTGCTTTATGTAGTTTTTAAAAATTGAGCCGTTTTGGTGACTGGGAAAGGAAATTCCTGATGCCGGGGTCAGGGATTTTTGTGCTCCAGAGGTGAAAATTTTTTCTTAAAACAAATGTAAAAACGGATATCAGAATTGGATTCATGGGTTCCCTCTCCCCCAGGGTTTAAATTTCATTTGTAAAAAGGTGTGCCTTTTATGTAGTTTTAAAAATTCAGCTGTATCGTGTCTAGGGAAGGAAATTCCTGATGCCGGGGTTCAGGGATTTTTTGATCAGAGCGAATTTTTTTATTGACCCAAATGTAAAAACGGACATCAGAATTGGATTCCGGGTTAAATTTCATGCTTAAAAATGGTGCTTTATGTAGTTTTTAAAAATTCAGCTGTTTTGGTGTCCGGGGAAGGAAATTCCTGATGCTGGGGTCAGGAATTTTTGTGCTCTGGAGCTGAAAATTTTTTCTTAAACCAAATTTAAAAACGGATATCAAAATTGGATTCCGGGTTAAATTTCATTTGTAAAAATGGTGCTTTATGTAATTTTAAAAAATTGAGCTGTTTTGGTGTCTAGGAAAGTAAATTCCTGATGCCGTGGTCAGGGATTTTTGTGCTCCAGAGTTTAAAATTTTTATTGACCCAAATGGAAAAACGGACATCAGAATTGGATTCCGGGTTAAATTTCATTTGTAAAAATGGTGCTTTATGTAGTTTTTAAAAATTCAGCTGTATTGGTGTCTAGGGAAGGAAATTCCTGATGCCGGGGTCAGGGATTTTTGTGCTCCAGAGCTGAAAATTTTTTTTTGAACCAAATGTAAAAACGGACATCAGAATTGGATTTCGGGTTAAATTTCATGCTTATAAATGGTGCTTTATGTAGTTTTTAAAAATTGAGCCGTTTTGGTGTCTTGGAAAGGAAATTCCTGATGTCGGGGTCAGGGATTTTTGTGCTCCGGAGCTGAAAATTTTTTATTGACCCAAATGTAAAAACGGACATCAGAATTGGATTCGAAGTTAAATTTTATGCTTAAAAATGGTGCTTTATGTAGTTTTTAAAAATTGAGCTGTTTTGGTGTCTTGGGAAGGAAATTCCTGATGCCGGGATCAGGGATTTTTGTGCTCGAGAGGTGAAAATTTTTTATTGACCCAAATGGAAAAACGGACATCAGAATTGGATTCCGGGTCAAATTTCATTTGTAAAAATGGTGCTTTATGTAGTTTTTAAAAATTGAGCTGTTTTGTTGTCTAGGGAAGGAAATTCCTGATGCCGGGGTCAGCGATTCTTGTGCTCCAGAGGTGAAAATTTTTTATTGACCCAAATGTCAAAACAGACATCAGAATTGGATTCGGGTTTAAATTTCATGCTTAAAAATGGTGCTTTATGTAGTTTTTAAAAATTGAGCTGTTTTGGTGTCTTGGGAAGGAAATTCCTGATGCCGGGGTCATGGATTTTTGTGCTCCAGAGGTGAAATTTTTTTATTGACCCAAATGGAAAAACGGACATCAGAATTGGATTCCGGGTTAAATTTCATGCTTAAAAATGGTGCTTTATGTAGTTTTTAAAAATTCAGCTGTTTTGGTTTCCGGAGAAGGAAATTCATGATGCCGGGGTCAGGAATTTTTGTGCTCCAGAGGTGAAAATTTTTTCTTAAACCAAATGTAAAAACGGATATCAAAATTGGATTCCGGGTTAAATTTCATTTGTAAAAATGGTGCTTTATGTAATTTTAAAAAATTGAGCTGTTTTGGTGTCTAGGAAAGGAAATTCCTGATGCCGGGGTCAGGGATTTTTGTGTTCCAGAGGTGAAATTTTTTTATTGACCCAAATGGAAAAACGGACATCAAATTGGAATTCGAAGTTAAATTTCCTGCTTAAAATAGTGCTTTATGTAGTTTTTTAATATTGATCCGTTTTGGTGTCCTGGGAAAGAATTCCTGATGCCGGGTTCAGGGATTTTTGGCTCCAGAGTGAAAAATTTTTTCTTAAACCAAATGTAAAACGGATATCAGAATTGGATTCGGGTAATTGCTTTGTAAAATGGTGCTTTATGTAGTTTTTTAAACAATTCAGGTGTAATTGGTGTTCTAGGGAAGGAATCCTGAGCCGGGGTCAGGATTTCTGTGCCTCCAGAGGTTAAATTTTTTATTTACCCAATGGAAAATACGTACATCAGAATTGGATTCCGGTTAATTTTTCATTTGTAAAAGTGATGCTTTATTTAGTCCTTTAAAATTGAGCCGTTTTGGTGTCTGGGAAAGGAAATTCCTGATGCCGGGGTCAGGGATTTTTGTGCTCCAGAGGTGAAAATTTTTTATTTACCCAAATGGAAAAACGGACATCAGAATTGGATTCCGGGTTAAATTTCATGCTTAAAAATAGTGCTTTATGTAGTTTTTAAAAATTGAGCCGTTTTGGTGTCTGGGAAAGGAAATTCCTGATGCCGGGGTCAGGGATTTTTGTGCTCCAGAGCTGAAAATTTTTTTTTGACCCAAATGTAAAAACGGACATCAGAATTGGATTTCGGGTTAAATTTCATGCTTATAAATGGTGCTTTATGTAGTTTTTAAAAATTGAGCTGTTTTGGTGTCTTGGGAAGGAAATTCCTGATGCCGGGGTCAGGGATTTTTGTGCTCCAGAGGTGAAAATTTTTTATTGACCCAAACTTAAAATCGGACATCAGAATTGGATTCGAAGTTAAATTTCATGCTTAAAAATGGTGCTTTATGTACTTTTTAAAAATTCAGCTGTTTTGGTTTCCGGAAAAGGAAATTCATGATGCCGGGGTCAGGAATTTTTGTGCTCCAGAGGTGAAAATTTTTTCTTAAACCAAATGTAGAAATGGATATCAAAATTGGATTCCGGGTTAAATTTCATTTGTAAAAATGGTGCTGTATGTAATTTTAAAAAATTGAGCTGTTTTGGTGTCTAGAGAAGGAAATTCCTGATGCCGGGGTCAGCGATTCTTGTGCTCCAGAGGTGAAAATTTTGTATTGACCCAAATGTAAAAACGGACATCAGAATTGGATTCGAAGTGAAATTTCATGCTTAAAAGTGGTGCTTTATGTAGTTTTCAAAAATTCATCTGTTTTGGTGTCCGGAGAAGGAAATTCCTGATGCCGGGATCAGGGATTTTTGTGCTCCAGAGGTGAAAATTTTTTATTGACCCAAATGGAAAAACGGACATCAGAATTGGATTCCGGGTCAAATTTCATTTGTAAAAATGGTGCTTTATGTAGTTTTTAAAAATTGAGCTGTTTTGTTGTCTAGGGAAGGAAATTCCTGATGCCGGGGTCAGGGATTTTTGTGCTCCAGAGGTGAAAATTTTTTATTGACCCAAATTTAAAATCGGACATCAGAATTGGATTCGAAGTTAAATTTCATGCTTAAAAATGGTGCTTTATGTAGTTTTTAAAAATTGAGCTGTTTTGGTGTCTTGGGAAGGAAATTCCTGATGCCGGGGTCAGGGATTTTTGTGTTCCAGAGGTGAAATCTTTTTATTGACCCAAATGGATGAACGGACATCAGAATTGGATTCCGGGTTAAATTTCATGCTTAAAAATGGTGCTTTATGTAGTTTTTAAAAATTCAGCTGTTTTGGTGTCCGGGGAAGGAAATTCCTGATGCTGGGGTCAGGAATTTTTGTGCTCTGGAGCTGAAAATTTTTTCTTAAACCAAATTTAAAAACGGATATCAAAATTGGATTCCGGGTTAAATTTCATTTGTAAAAATGGTGCTTTATGTAATTTTAAAAAATTGAGCTGTTTTGGTGTCTAGGAAAGTAAATTCCTGATGCCGTGGTCAGGGATTTTTGTGCTCCAGAGGTGAAAATTTTTATTGACCCAAATGGAAAAACGGACATCAGAATTGGATTCCAGGTCAAATTTCATTTGTAAAAATCGTGCTTTATGTAGTTTTTAAAAATTGAGCTGTTTTGTTGTCCGGGGAAGGAAATTCCTGATGCTGGGGTCAGGGATTTTTGTGCTCCGGAGCTGAAAATTTTTTATTGACTCAAATGTAAAAACGGACATCAGAATTGGATTCGAAGTTAAATTTCATGCTTAAAAATAGTGCTTTATGTATTTTTTAAAAATTGAGCCGTTTTGGTGACTGGGAAAGGAAATTCCTGATGCCGGGGTCAGGGATTTTTGTGCTCCAGAGGTGAAAAATTTTTCTTAAACCAAATGGAAAAACGGACATCAGAATTGGATTCCGGGTTAAATTTCATGCTTAAAAATAGTGCTTTATGTAGTTTTTAAAAATTGAGCCGTTTTGGTGACTGGGAAAGGAAATTCCTGATGCCGGGGTCAGGGATTTTTGTTCTCCAGAGGTGAAAATTTTTTCTTAAACCAAATGTAAAAACGGATATCAGAATTGGATTCCGGGTTAAATTTCATTTGTAAAAATGGTGCTTTATGTAGTTTTTAAAAATTCAGCTGTATTGGTGTCTAGGGAAGGAAATTCCTGATGCCGGGGTCAGGGATTTTTGTGCTCCAGAGTTGAAAATTTTTTTTTGACCCAAATGTAAAAACGGACATCAGAATTGGATTTCGGGTTAAATTTCATGCTTATAAATGGTGCTTTATGTAGTTTTTAAAAATTGAGCCGTTTTGGTGTCTTGGAAAGGAAATTCCTGATGCCGGGGTCAGGGATTTTTGTGCTCCGGAGCTGAAAATTTTTTATTGAGCCAAATGGAAAAACGGACATCAGAATTGGATTCGAAGTTAAATTTTATGCTTAAAAATAGTGCTTTATGTAGTTTTTAAAAATTGAGCTGTTTTGGTGTCTTGGGAAGGAAATTCCTGATGCCGGGATCAGGGATTTTTGTGCTCCAGAGGTGAAAATTTTTTATTGACCCAAATGTAAAAATGGACATCAGAATTGGATTCCGGGTTAAATTTCATGCTTAAAAATGGTGCTTTATGTAGTTTTTAAAAATTGAGCTGTTTTGTTGTCTAGGGAAGGAAATTCCTGATGCCGGGGTCAGCGATTCTTGTGCTCCAGAGGTGAAAATTTTTTATTGACCCAAATGTTAAAACGGACAACAGAATTGGATTCGAAGTTAAATTTCATGCTTAAAAGTGGTGCTTTATGTAGTT
>NW_024097010.1:0-32893 GCF_016545835.1 Crotalus tigris
AACCTGTGTGGTGCCTGAGTTCCCCTATTGTCTTACCACCTATTTGGTTAGTGCACTTTATATGGCACTCGCTATTAGAGGCTTCATTTTGATTGTTAGCAAGGTTGGTATTCTTGTCCACACACACATCTGTGCTACATGCACTGATAGCCCTATAGTTTTTAAATTGCCGGGGACAGGGTTGTTCCGTATCAATTAACTCCCGGTCCCCGCTGTTTAGTTTAAATTTCCCTCCAGAAAATCTGTGAATTTATAGCCGAGTAACTCAGTCCCTTTTTTTGATGGATGCAAACCATCTCTTTTGTACATCTTTTGATTGGACCAGCTACTGACATCGTGACTAATATATCCAAAGCCTTCCCCTTTACACCATTCCTTTAGCCACATATTGAATTGTGCTATGCGCTGGCATTTTCCGTTTTGCTCCTTATACACTGGTAAAACCTCTGAGAAAGTAAGCCTACAGCCTATTCTGCTAAGTTCCTTCCCCAAGCTCTGGAAATCATTCTGCACAGAGAGTACATCTTTTTTGGACAGATCATTAGTGCCAAGGTGTACAATAGCCTCCACATCACAGTCCTTGCTGCCATTCTTGATTATTTTAGAAATACGCTTCTTGTCCCTACTGGCAGTAGCACCTGGAAGACACCTGACCTCTTTCCAAGCCTCTGTGTCCTTTCCTAAATTTACATCCCTTATAATTGAATCACCTACCAGAAGGTAGCTTCTCTTTTTGGGAGCCTTTCTATTCTTGCATGACTGATGTGCAATACCTTATTCACACTTCTCCCTATCAAAATCTAGTTCTTCATCTCGGACCACAATCCCCTGCTTATTTGAGTTATCTTCACAAATACCTTTACCAGTCTCCTTAATGTCCCTATTAAGGTCAGCAAGAGCAATGTAGCTGTTGTGCAGGGACACAGCGAAAGCTTTGTGTTTATGGTTCACAGCTCTCACCCTGCCAGATCCCACGGTTGTCCACACTGCCCTTTTTCTGCAGGATCTTTGTGGTAAAGGGGGCTGATAGCAGGGAGGCTTACTAGAGTAGAGGGGCTGAACTGGACACCTAATTTCTGCCCGAAGAGCACGGATTACAGACCCTAGGTAAATGATCTGTCCTTGTAGGCTAGTGATTTGTTTACAGATAGGACAGTTTCAAAGTTTGAAAAGGGTACTGCGAAGGACGGCTGCAAAGCAGGTGTTGCACTGAACTAAGCCGGACATCTTAGATACAGGGGATGTCAGACACACTTGCCCTGAATGTACTGCTACTGTTTGTGATTTTTAGTTATATAGTTATATAATTCGCGCGCCGTTAGGCGCGCGGGCTTTCCTGGTGGATTCTCCCAAAACTTACAGTTTAAGCAGCAGCTGGTGGAATGTAGCACGTTCCAGCAACCCGATCAGAGTTGGAATGGGGTTTAAATAGAGTATAATACCCTATAAATATAATGGAGATCCAATCAGGGCCTTGCTACTTTCCTGGTGGATTCTCCCAAAACTTACAGTTTAAGCAGCAGCTGGTGGAATGTAGCACGTTCCAGCAACCCGATCAGAGTTGGAATGGGGTTTAAATAGAGTATAATACCCTATAAATATAATGGAGATCCAATCAGGGCCTTGCTACTTTCCTGGTGGATTCTCCCAAAATTACAGTTTAAGCAGCAGCTGGTGGAATGTAGCACGTTCCAGCAACCCGATCAGAGTTGGAATGGGTTTAAATAGAGTATAATACCCTATAATATAATGGAGATCCAATCAGGGCCTTGCTACTTTCCTGGTGGATTCTCCCAAAACTTACAGTTTAAGCAGCAGCTGGTGGAATGTAGCACGTTCCAGCAACCCGATCAGAGTTGGAATGGGGTTTAAATAGAGTATAATACCCTATAAATATAATGGAGATCCAATCAGGGCCTTGCTACTTTCCTGGTGGATTCTCCCAAAACTTACAGTTTAAGCAGCAGCTGGTGGAATGTAGCACGTTCCAGCAACCCGATCAGAGTTGGAATGGGGTTTAAATAGAGTATAATACCCTATAAATATAATGGAGATCCAATCAGGGCCTTGCTACTTTCCTGGTGGATTCTCCCAAAACTTACAGTTTAAGCAGCAGCTGGTGGAATGTAGCACGTTCCAGCAACCCGATCAGAGTTGGAATGGGGTTTAAATAGAGTATAATACCCTATAAATATAATGGAGATCCAATCAGGGCCTTGCTACTTTCCTGGTGGATTCTCCCAAAACTTACAGTTTAAGCAGCAGCTGGTGGAATGTAGCACGTTCCAGCAACCCGATCAGAGTTGGAATGGGGTTTAAATAGAGTATAATACCCTATAAATATAATGGAGCTATCCAATCAGGGCCTTGCTACTTTCCTGGTGGATTCTCCCAAAACTTACAGTTTAAGCCCTATAAATATAATGGAGATCCAATCAGGGCCTTGCTACTTTCCTGGTGGATTCTCCCAAAACTTACAGTTTAGCAGCAGCTGGTGGAATGTAGCACGTTCCAGCAACCCGATCAGAGTTGGAATGGGGTTTAAATAGAGTATAATACCCTATAAATATAATGGAGATCCAATCAGGGCCTTGCTACTTTCCTGGTGGATTCTCCCAAAACTTACAGTTTAAGCAGCAGCTGGTGGAATGTAGCACGTTCCAGCAACCCGATCAGAGTTGGAATGGGGTTTAAATAGAGTATAATACCCTATAAATATAATGGAGATCCAATCAGGGCCTTGCTACTTTCCTGGTGGATTCTCCCAAAACTTACAGTTTAAGCAGCAGCTGGTGGAATGTAGCACGTTCCAGCAACCCGATCAGAGTTGGAATGGGGTTTAAATAGAGTATAATACCCTATAAATATAATGGAGATCCAATCAGGGCCTTGCTACTTCCTGGTGGATTCTCCCAAAACTTACAGTTTAAGCAGCAGCTGGTGGAATGTAGCACGTTCCAGCAACCCGATCAGAGTTGGAATGGGGTTTAAATAGAGTATAATACCCTATAAATATAATGGAGATCCAATCAGGGCCTTGCTACTTTCCTGGTGGATTCTCCCAAAACTTACAGTTTAAGCAGCAGCTGGTGGAATGTAGCACGTTCCAGCAACCCGACAGAGTTGGAATGGGGTTTAAATAGAGTATAATACACTATAAATATAATGGAGATCCAATCAGGGCCTTGCTACTTTCCTGGTGGATTCTCCCAAAACTTACAGTTTAAGCAGCAGCTGGTGGAATGTAGCACGTTCCAGCAACCCGATCAGAGTTGGAATGGGGTTTAAATAGAGTATAATACCCTATAAATATAATGGAGATCCAATCAGGGCCTTGCTACTTTCCTGGTGGATTCTCCCAAAACTTACAGTTTAAGCAGCAGCTGGTGGAATGTAGCACGTTCCAGCAACCCGATCAGAGTTGGAATGGGGTTTAAATAGAGTATAATACCCTATATATATAATGGAGATCCAATCAGGGCCTTGCTACTTTCCTGGTGGATTCTCCCAAAACTTACAGTTTAAGCAGCAGCTGGTGGAATGTAGCACGTTCCAGCAACCCGATCAGAGTTGGAATGGGGTTTAAATAGAGTATAATACCCTATAAATATAATGGAGATCCAATCAGGGCCTTGCTACTTTCCTGGTGGATTCTCCCAAAACTTACAGTTTAAGCAGCAGCTGGTGGAATGTAGCACGTTCCAGCAACCCGATCAGAGTTGGAATGGGGTTTAAATAGAGTATAATACCCTATAAATATAATGGAGATCCAATCAGGGCCTTGCTACTTTCCTGGTGGATTCTCCCAAAACTTACAGTTTAAGCAGCAGCTGGTGGAATGTAGCACGTTCCAGCAACCCGATCAGAGTTGGAATGGGGTTTAAATAGAGTATAATACCCTATAAATATAATGGAGATCCAATCAGGGCCTTGCTACTTTCCTGGTGGATTCTCCCAAAACTTACAGTTTAAGCAGCAGCTGGTGGAATGTAGCACGTTCCAGCAACCCGATCAGAGTTGGAATGGGGTTTAAATAGAGTATAATACCCTATAAATATAATGGAGATCCAATCAGGGCCTTGCTACTTTCCTGGTGGATTCTCCCAAAACTTACAGTTTAAGCAGCAGCTGGTGGAATGTAGCACGTTCCAGCAACCCGATCAGAGTTGGAATGGGGTTTAAATAGAGTATAATACCCTATAAATATAATGGAGATCCAATCAGGGCCTTGCTACTTTCCTGGTGGATTCTCCCAAAACTTACAGTTTAAGCAGCAGCTGGTGGAGTAAGACATTGAGTGATGGATCATAGACAGCACCCTGTCTCTAGGTTGCCATCCAGCTTGTAGAGGCAGCTGTGGGAATAGTTGATGGATTGTGTGAGCCGGGTTTCAGTAGCTTTTCATTCTCTGGCCTAGGGCTAATCCTATATGAAATACAATGTATAGTATTATTTGGACTTAACGAAGACACACTGTTTCTGAATAGGAGATCATGACATCAGCTAATCCTCACCATGAAACAAGCTGGTAAACCTTCCACCAAAAACAAGATTACAGCCGGGCTGAGTTAGATCCTGATTTTAGAAGGCTGGCAGCCCTCAAAAGTGCAAAGGGCTTAATCGCATTATTACGCGAGACAACAATTAAACATTTGAGTCCAGTACAAATAGCTCATATTTTGGCCTTCTCACTGTTTAATGAAAACTTCTCTACATGTGACATAAAGTAGAAAATGTGTTGCCCAACACAAGATCGCTGGCGTACCCCCAGGCTGTACATAAACAAAACAAATAGCATGTACTAACCTAACCCCACTTAGGCAGCTTGTTCAGGGCGTGCTTTTTAATTTCTTTGGCAGTTAAAAATCTTAAGTTTAAAGTTCCACTGTCGTGTTTGTCTGTTTTTTAATAGTGAGGATGGACTGGCTGATTTGATTCACACTTGTCCAGGAATAAGCCCCATTAAATCAATGGAATTTAGTGCTTCCTACGGATCGCCCTGCAAATCCCATTAATTCCATGGCACACATTTCGAGAGAAGGCTGCATAGGACTGAGCTGTGAATTTGGATAGTGGCCTTGTCTTTCCACTGCAAATCTATCTCTCTGAAGCATGTCCCATGCAACTCTGACATTATCTTACTTACAGCCTGCTCAGATTACATAAAGGGCACCCTCTAGAGGTCTCCTTGTACAGTGTACAGCACAGTAACATCCTTATCTTTATTGGACTTACAGCAGGGTGGAAAAAAAAACTTTTGTTCATATTTGATTGTCCATCCAAAAAGCTGGGTGTGCAATGTCTCCTGCCGAAAAGTATCCAAGCCATTTTAGTAATACAGTCCAACAATCTGCAGATACACATTCACATTTGCACACATGCAGACACACATATACAAACATACATACAAACTTCATCCACCATTCCAGTTTCTTATAAATCAGAGTTTTAGCAAATGCAGATAAGCCAAAAAAAAAAAAAAATCCTCATCCTTTTCGCAGTTCCACTTGAGTTTTTAATCTAGCCAGAACAAATTCGGAACAGCTGAATCCAAGTGGGTGTCACAGAAAGCCATTTAGCAATCCTCCCAACATTAACCTTGAACCGATTTGAACTGGAAGCCAACATGCTGGCTAAATGGAATCCATTGCCATGCCACGAAGACAAATACTATGCTTCCTGACTAGACTTCCTGTCCTCAAGCACCAGGGAGCAAAATGCAGGGTGCTGGTAGCCCAGCCAGAAGGGTGAGAGAACAGTGTGTCACAAAGTCTGGATTTCATCAAGACGAGCCACTTAGGAAAAGGGGGGAAATGGTTATCTCCAAGAAGCAAAGAAATGTGGAGAGAAAGTCAGAGAAGCAGCGGGGGAAAGGAAACCAAAAAAGAAAGAAGTTCTGTGCAATTCTCCCTAACAAAGAATTGAATAAAACAGATGTAGTTTAGGCAGTGCAAAAGGACTCCACCCTTCCAATTCCTTGTGTTTACTTCTCTCCCTCTCTCTCTCTCTCTCTCCCTCTGTTCAGAAAGTTTAGGCTTGTCTCCAAAGGCTGCATTTGTGTTTCATCACAACTGCAAATTTATTACCAACAGTAATAAGACTTCTTTTTAAAATGTCTCACACAGAAATAAAGCCAGACAACTGCATTTATCCCTAAGAGCTCAGCGGATTTTTCCCCATTGTTCTTCCTCTCTTCCTTGTCCACCGTGCAGATGGCAGGGGGGGAAAAAACCTTTAGCTTTTAAAATCCATTTCCCATTAACTGACTTTTCAGCTTCTTATCAATCCCCTAGTTCACAATACACCCACACAAATATACAGAGAGCATCCTGCACTCCCAAGTCCATTTTTATTTCAGCTCCAAAGCACAAAAGTGACACTCGGCACTCTAAAGAGAGACTCACCCCCTTCAAACTCGTCCTCTTCTTGTGTTCGTATCGTCCCCAAATGTCCTAGAAAAGCAATAAGAATGACAAACGTTCTTCTTTGGGTCCAGATGGCCATCATGTCTAAATATTAGACATGTATATCCCCCTCGTCCTGGGGCGAGGAAAAGTGCAAAACAAAAAGTGTACAAAAGAAGATTATGTGGACATCATAAAGCCAGCTCTTTTCTTTCAGCACTCCCACAGGACACACGGAAAGTCTGCAAGCTCCCCTCTTGCTTGCCTTTTCTTTTTAACCAGCTCTGGCTCTTGCGCAGCCTGCAAACACTTTTCCCCCCTCAAGTGATGCAGCTTTAAATAGGAAGAATGCTGCCTCCAGTTCTTTTCCTGCCCCCTTTCAGCTTCTTCAGCCTAATAATCATCCAGTCCCTGGCAAGGAATCGCATGACTGATGGTAAACAATCGAATCAGGAGAAGCTTCTTCCCTCAAACTTTTCCTCTTTTTTGCTTCTTTCTTTCTTTCTTTCTTTCTTTCTTTCTTTCTTTCTTTCTTTCTTTCTTTCTCTCTCTCTCTCTCTCTCTCTCTTTTTGTTTTTTTTAAAAAACACACACAGTTTCTGAGAGCAGCTACCTCTCTGTGTTGCTGTTCAAGAAAAGCTCTCCCTTGAAAGAACAGGTTGGGATCCACACATATTTGATTCAGAAAAATTATTTGGCCATTCAGACTGTTGAAAAATGAGGAGACAATGAGATGCTAAAGCATTCTTTAGAACAGTGGTTCTCAACCTGTGGGTCGGGACCCCATTTGGGGTCGAATGACCATTTCACGGGGGTCGCCAAACAACGCAGTCCGCCATTTTTTCCCCCTTTTCCTTAGCTGTGCTACTCCCTTTTATTCTATTGGCTTTTGAAATGGATGGATGGAAGCTGCCTACTGTCCTAAATCACCAGATTGCCCGGTTTCTTATATCAGACCAATGGCAAGAGTCAATTAGAAATAATGTCTCTTTTGTAGCCTTTCAAAGCTGATAGGGAATCACATGCCTTGCTTCATAGTTGGTGGCTTAAAGATGCCATTCTAATTGTCTTAATATAATATTTGCTTAGGGCATTACGAGAAGATTAAAAAGCAGCTGCCAAACACAGCCAGTCAATGCCAGGACAAGTGATACTGTATTGCTGAGCCCTGCCAGAGTGATAGGACTCAAGCAGTTGTCCAAATCTGCTGTATGATGCTATTTAGGGCAATTCTATATTGCAGTTTTGAGCTGATAGTTTCCTGCACCATTCCCAGCTATTTCTATGGGACTATGGGACCATGCTTCCTCCACCTGAACAGGAACCAAAAGGGTGCCAGGACTGAATGGAGCATGAATTTATATTATTGATGGAAGTAATTGATTTAAGGGGTCATAGATGGATCAATTACAAGATTACTTTTTTAAAAAGTGCCAGGATGAAATGGCTGTGTAGGACTATGTGAATAGCTGCTGGAGAGGATGAGGCATGCCAGGCCACGCTAAAGATGGGCCAAGCAGAAAAAGGAAATCTGCCTTTACTGCGCTGCATTGTGGTACTAAGAGAAATGCATTTGCTAAGATATTTTAGCAAGTCTGAATCATGGAGGTACATTTTTTTAAAAAATGAGAATTATTGTAACAAATTTTAATAATGTCTAGAAATAGTATGCGACAATGTGTTCTCTGTATATTGTGGGTTTGCAGATCATAGCAAACCATGATTTGGTTCTGTCTTAGCAGCCTGATGTTGAATTCTGCCACAGGGTTTTGTAAGTCATGCCTATAATTCTGTGTTAAGTATGTACCAGGCCGCTATTATGCAATGTGTGAATCCAGCCATTAAATCTAATCCCTTCTGTAAACATGACAATCTTCAACCATGCCACAACTTTCAGTTTTCAAATTGACAATTAAGTGGGTTAGTAATAAATTATTACGATTCTCCACTCATATGCAATCCATTTTCCTCTTGTAGTATTATACTAGCAAATATAAATTGGGCCTCATATTAAGTGATATGTGTGTGTGTGTGCGCGCGCATGCATATGTGTGTATCTATGTAATGGGTTTTGTGTGCCTCCACTTCAGCCAAGGCCAATGTTTCTCAACCTTAGCAAACTGAAGGTGTGTGGATTTCAACTTCAACTCCCAGAAGTCCCCAACCAGCCAGGCTGGCTGAGAAATTCTGGTATTGAAGGCTATACATCTTAAAACAGGGGTAGTCAACCTTGGCTCTTTTATGACTCATGGACTTCAACTCAGGAAGTCCAAGCTGGCTCAGGAATTCTGGGAGTTGAAGTCCACGAGTCATAAAAGAGCCAAGGTTGACTACCCTGTCTTAAAAACTCCCAAGATTGAGAAATACTGCTGTAGGCAGTCTATCTTAATTTGGAGGGGGGGGTCATGGGAGGATGAAAAGAGAGGTTAGTGGATAACTATTTATGCACTTCAATGCCTCATCAGTTCTCTCTCCTACATCTTTTCTTCCTTCACATTAAAATATAAACACAAGAACTTGGAATTCCTTGTTTGTCTTCTTTAAGCACAGAAAAAGATGAGATTTAAAAAAAACACATAATATGCCCTAATTTAAACATCTGGAAGCTCCATTAGAAATATGTTTCTCTATTGCTTTACCATCTGCACATTAATGCACACCTAAATGCCTAAAGAGAAAGTATTTCACATACTTCAAGGATGAAACAATAAGAGAACAGATCAAGGCAAAAGACACAGAAAGGGCACAGGGAGACCAGTCTACAGGTTTCTCCCCACCCTTGAGGCAGAGTAAATGGCGTCTCTTGGTCTACTCTTGTTGACCAGTCAAACTATTTTAACAAATGAAGAGAAAGAACCACAAATATTTTCTTCCATTCCTGACAATAAAAATCCTAACAATGATCAATCAGTTTCATTCAGCTGCTAACTCAATCTACCTAAACACAGGGCCAGCTTTGGGCAGATGGGGTGGGGCTACCTGTCTTGTCATGGTTTCTTGAATATGTCTCTTTCAACATTAGACAGTGCTAAGCACAAATGTCTGAGAAGTTTCCATTTATAGTATATGTATATCCCATAAAGTCTCCTTGTTCAAAGCTCTGCCTGCACACAACTTCCTTTTAGTGGCCAGCCCTAAATCATGTGTATAACTTTTTTTCCTGTTTATATGAGCAACACAGACCGACAGAAGCTGGTGTCTTTTATTATGGAAACTGATGTGACAAGTATTTGGGCTGTATTCAGTTATTATATTTCAACAATTTGTAACCCATCTTTCAGGGGAAAAACACTTCTGCTATATCATCATGAAATAGAATAATAAAACAGCTAAATAATTATAATCCACAAAATACATTAATATGCAGCCATCTACTCATTTGGAACACTATAGGTATTCCAGCTGAAACTGTAAATCTGTATTCTGCATCCCAGTCAAATCACTGTGAATAAAAATATGACAAAAACATTAATGAATCTTTGGAGCTCATGACTGAGCTTGACTTGCCCAAATTGTTATAAATACCCCAAAATAAATGCCAGTTTCAAAAATGTCCTTTCCCCTGGGTAGCTTCTTCAATTTAGCTTAGTTAGAAGGTGGCTGAAAGGGTTCTGTAGTCTTCCTGGTGTTATATTTTACAATCACTTTTGTGGCAATCTGCAGTATTGCCCACTTCCTTTAAAGCCCGGGTGACAATATCATGAAGGAACAACCTTCTCAAGGTTTTTTGTTGTGTTTTGTTTTGTTTTTTCAGATCAAAAGGTACAGGCAATAGAAAGGCTACTAGAGGGAAAGAAAGGGAGGAAACAAAGAATACCAGTAACATGAATTTTAGACAATTGCTAAGCACTGTATGGAGATAAAAAAGTGAAGCCTTTTAATGGGACAAGTAAAGTTCTGACAAACTAGAAGAATCCAGACAGATAGCAATAGCAATAGCATTTATGTTTATATACTTCCTCATAGTGCTTCACAGCATTCTCTGGGCAGTTTACAATATCAGCATTATTTGCATATTGCCCCCAACAATCTGGGTCCTCATTTTACCAACCTTGGAAGGATGGAAGGCTGAGTCAACCTTGAGCCCCATTAGGATCGAATTCTAGCGGTGGGCAGAGTTTGCCTGCAATACTGTATAATAATAGTAGTAGTAGTAGTAGTAGTAGTAGTAGTAGTAGTAGTAGTAGTAGTAATAAAGTTGGAAGGGACCTTGGAGTTCATCTAGTCCAACCTCCTGCTCAGACAGGAAACCCTATACCATTTCAGACAAATGGCTGTCCAGTTTCTTCTTAAAAACTTCCAGTGTTGGAGCATTCACAGCTTCTGGAGGCAGGTTGTTCCACTGGTTAATTGTTCTAACTGTCAGGAAGTTTCTCCTTAGTTCTAGGTTGCTTCTCTCCTTGATTAGTTTCCACCCGTTGCTTCTGTCCTGCCTTCAGGCGCCTTGGAGAATAGCTTGACTCCCTCTTCTTTGCGCCAGCCCCTGAGATATTGGAACACTGCTATCATGTCCCCCCTCGTCCTTCTTTTCATTAAACTAGACATAGCCAATTCCAGCAACCATTCCTTATATGATTTAGCCTCCAGTCCCCTGATCATCTTTGTTGCTCTTCTCTGTACTTTGTACTGCATTCTAACCACTGTGCCACCAGATGCCTGTAAATTGTAGGTCAATTCAGCTAGATGAAATTTCTCCCGTCCTATTCCTGTATGATCTCTTTAATTTTCTCCATTACAAAACTCCAATATGGATTGTAAGAGAACAGGATCAACATTGCAGTTAGGTATACCTGCACAATTGATGTTATTTGTATAATTATAATGGATGTATTGGAACATACAAGATTGTGGCTCCAGCTGAAATGCTGGACTCAGTCTTGGGTTTGAGAGCTGCTTCCCTGTAAAATTTGTTCAAGCGGAATCACTTCTATCTCCTTCATCATTTATTATCTTTGTGCCTACTACCAACGCTTATGAGGGATCTATACAGATAAGGACCCTACATTCCTAATTGTGAATTTTTTACACCATGAATATCACCATGAAACAACATACATACATATAAACTGTACACTGATACAATAGGAACTTTATACTAAGCTATTTGATGAATAATCCAGGAACTCCCCTTGCCCACACTGCAAAAAAATGTGCTCTGTCTAATCCTCTCTTGTAGCTGGTTGCTCACTGCTGACTCCAGGTATCAGATCTTCAACCTGAGTTTCTACTTTCTGTCTATTCTAGTATCTTTCTCCTCCAGTGCTATAATTCCAAACCATTTCTCAGCTTCTCCTCCAGTTCTTCACATAAGGTTGACTCAGTTGCCAATAGTTATTCTGGGGTGCCTTAGACCAGGGGTTCTCAACCTTGGCAACTTTAAGACTTGTGGACTTCAACTCCCAGAATCCCTGAGCCAGCAAGGCTGGCTGAGGAATTCTGGGAGTTGAAGTCCACAAGTCTTAAAGTTGCCAAGGTTGAGAACCCCTGCCTTAGACAAAGCCTCAGGCCTTCTCTCCTTCACCTTTTGCTCCTGAATAATCTTTCCACCACAGGATGAACTCCCCACCTTGCTGGTTTCAATCATTCTTTCTCTCTACTTATCTCTCCCTCTCCTCCCTTCCAACAAAAGTTGGGGGTCTTCTATGTATTCCTGAACTAGCTCTCTGTTTTCTTGCATCTTCCAGACTGACTTCTTTTCCTCAGTTCTATTCTCCTTCCATTGCCTAAGCCTTACGACTGGGTCTAGCATAACGTGGAGTTCAATATGTCTCACAAGAAAACTTCCTCTCTCTCCCCCAAATCTGTATCTACTTATCTATCTACACGACTTAGAAACCATCCTTCATGCAATGTAACTATTTCACTTACAACTTGCAAGACTCTCTCTCTCTCTCTCTCTCTCTCTCTCTCTCTCTCTCTCTCTCTCTCTTTCTCTCTCTCTCTCTCTCTCTCTCTCTCTCTCTCACACACACACACACACACACACACACACACAAATAATAATAGTAAATGAAAAATTGTTTGCAACGTGAACACGTCCACACAATCAGAATGTTTATCATGCTAAATATTTATGTGGATTCCAGAACCTTGGAATGCTCGCAGCATGGTTTCCCAATCTAAGAAATGTTTATCTTAGCAGAGTGTTATAAGGCACTGTTACAATGCAGAAATAATACAGTAAATGGAAAAGAAATCAGTGGTAATTAAAAAACAAGGTATATCGTACAGCATTAAACAGATAAATCCAATCATGCTTTCAAATGTGACCTAAGATTATTAATAACCACAAAAACTAAAACTAGCATTTTTTTTTCTTTTCTAAAATGAATAAACTTAATATACATATTCAGCAAACCACAAATGTGTTTGAATAAGATCTTCTGCTTTAATAGTTTAATAACAAGTCTGAGTTTTTTTCTAGCCCTTTTTTTATTATTGTTGCTGCTACCGCTTGTCCTATTACTAGTAATGACAGCTCTGGCTGCTACCAATAGTGAGTAACAAGTTTCACTCCTTGAAATTCTTTGTACCCCAATGTACTCAGTTGGGAATTAAAGAGTGAATGAACTAATAAAAACTGAACTAAATGGAACTTGGTCAGATCAAAACTGTTATTGTGTACCAATCAAATACCTACTATTGGTTCTTTTTTGCAGACTATTAAATCCTAATATATTTTTTGTATCTTGAGTAAATCCATTACCAAAAAACAAGAATCTGTCTTCAGTCTTCCACCATCCCAAGATGGTAAAAGTTGTAAGTACTGACTAGATTCTTACGCTGCATTATGCTTCATTAAAGGTGGATTACTGAATAAACCATAACTGAGTACATGGGACACATTAATCTATAAACCATGATTGACAAACAATGGTTGGGTTCATACTACAGTAACCCAAGCCAAACAAACCACATTTTAGCTTCACGCAATACATGAATATTTATGTGCTGTATATGCCTTTGAGTCAATTTTTTGACTCCTGCCGCCTGCCTGGTTGTGTCCCTCCAGTGTTCTTCGCAAGAGTTTTGGAAGGGGCTTGCTAGCTTCTTCCTAGGGTTGAAGGAAAGTGGCTGAGAGGCAGCTTTCTTCATAATAAAATGCACAGACACCCAATTTCTAGCCTGAAGCCTTTAACCACTACATTAAACTAGCTCTCATCTGCATGAATATGTAAATTTAATTAATTATTTTAAAATCGTAGGTGGGCCTTCTTTCTTTTAAATAAGCTGACATTTGAATAATATTCTATTGTCAATGGATGGAAAATGTATTATAATAAGACACTCGAAGAAAACTTTAAATAGCTAAATTATTTACACCCACACTTTCAGCTTCAATGCATAGGAGGTTTTTTTTAAAAAAAAATGAATTCCAAAACTTCACAGAATTCAAAAAAAAAAAGAGCTTGGCACAGATCAAGTTCAGTTCCAACAAAAATAAATTGGAATTGAGAAGTAAATCCATTCATTGTTCCTAGACAGACAATCATTCAGTTCAGAATGTGGCATTGCCTTGCCAATGCTTCTTTCTAGTGCAGAATGAAGGGAGCGGGCTTCAGTCTTCCAAGTTATTTATTGCCCTGACTGTACAAAAATCAATGGAAAACTTCTAAGAACAGTTATGAAACGTACTCTCAGATGAACTATTTTCTGGACTACAAACTGTTACAGCCCAACATGGAATTTATAATTGCATAAATGAGTTGAGGATTCCCAGTAGAAGAACAACTGAGGCAGCTACATCAATTGTTGCAGTCATTGCCAAATCAGATTCCGGACCAGGATTTGTTAACAAAGTTAACAGTATGGTACTACAAGTTTTTAGACTTTAACAGATGAAACATTACAATATATTGTTTTATTTTGAACTATGATTTGGTTTGTTTCTAGTGGTATTTATGCAAAAGAAGTTCCACTTATTCTGTTAGGCAATAATATACTCAAACCTCTCTTAAATAAGATCATGGAATTCTTCAAGTCCATATATCCGCCATTGGCCAAAGAGTCAAATGAAGCACTACTAAACAACACACATAAACTTGTAGGACACACAAAAATCATAACATGCCAATTTATGGACTTCTGCCTCACCAACTAATTCCAATAGATTGGACTAATATGCAAACAGATCAGGGAACACCCATGAGATCGTCTCTCTCAGGATTCAATGTAGAACTAGTGATGCAACATCTGCAAACAATAGCCCCCCCCACACACACAGATACAGGTCACAATGTGAAATCATAATATGCAAGATACATTCATTATTATTTTAAAAAAAGATAAACATGAAACCATCAACACCATTCATGGAAGCAGTTTCACAAAAGAAGAGAAGAACATCTTTCTGGACATACTCATCACCAATGAAAACAATGGCAAACCAGAAACCCAAGTCTACCCCATTGTCCCATGATGTTACCTAGACTGGTAATGAAATGTCTCCAGAAAGAGAAATAAGCTCTCAGAGAACATCAAGAACCCAACCATTTGAATAAACTACAAATCTGTGAAACATTACACATATGAAACCAATTGGAGTAAGAAGCATAATGGGCCAGATTTTCATATGGAATAATCTCATTTTTCAGGCTATGAAAGTCTAACTAAGTGCATTTTCATGTCCTTCATAAATTATTATTAGCACTTAATTTGATAGACAGGAATCAATCGGTCCTACCACTGATATAAAAGAGAGGTTGCTATAGTTATTTGGTTATCTTTCTATTGCATCAAGATAACCCTTCAGAATTAAGTCACAGCCTATAGTATATGGGACTTATTCTGTTAAATATTTATATGGAGTTGTTAAGCAATATGTATTCTGTAAATTCAGGAATGGATTCAGGAGTAGATAAGGCAATCTCTGAATTTTTCCCATCTACATTTGGGAATTTCAAAGTCAACATATAGTCAATGATCAGGTCTGGAAACTAAAATAAAGCTGGGCTTTTTAGAACATTATCTAGATGTAGCCATTTCTGAAGAAATGACAATGTGTTCATCAACTATTCTGATTAAAGTAATATTTATTAGTCCAAAGTGCTTAATTAATTTTATTTTAATTAACCAGGAGACTGTGAATTCTAGTCTTGCCTTAAGGTAATTTTGGTCCAATCACTATCTCCAAGCACAACCCACCTCACAAGGTTGTTGTTTTTTTTGTGAGGAAAATAGGAGAAGAAATAGTATTACATATACTTGCTGCCTTGAATTATTTGTAAACAAATAATGAAGGTGGGATAAAAATAAATATAAATTCATAAATCTAAATCTTTACTTTAAAATTGTGAAGCACCTCTAGCTGCCTGAAGACTGCTTCATGCAGCCACTCTAAGCTTCATTGCAAATGTTCTTCATCGTTGAAGAACTGATCTACAGAAGTGCTTCAATCATGACTAAGGAGCCTTCATTGAAGGACCTCCACAGGCCTAATATTGTGATGGTGTGGGTGTCAGGACTTCAAGGGCCAAAAACTCAAATGGTCACTTGATGGACAGTCTCAGGAACAAGTATGGTTCTTTAAGTATTTTCTTTAAGTATTGGTATTGGGCCCTGAATTTTACCTAGCTGCTGAGTATCAGGTTATTGCTCAGATTCTTCTGAAGAATTCTGAGTAAGTACTGGAATTTCCCTTAGTATACTTACAGTTTTCCTCAGAACAGAAATAAAATTAGAATTGCCAACCAGGGTGGAAAATATTAACTTCCTGAATATCCATGATTTGAGACTGAGAAATGAAGAACTGGCAGAGAGTTTACTGCAGAAATGCAATCTCAAAATGAAAGCCTAACTCACAGGTGATTCTTATTTTTTCCTAAGGAACCATATTTGCAATCACAACAACTGTAAATCGTTATTCCCATTTCTTTGGATGTTTTGATGCAAGTTACTATTTTAAAACAAACTATTTTTTAGTATTTATCCTGTCCCCAAAATTTCTGCTTTTTAATTAAATCTAGTATTTAAATGAGCCCCACTGCCTATGTAGTACATATTTTAATACTCCTTTGGGAAACCACCTTTTTGTATTTCTAACATTCTGCATTGTGCAAAGACCCAAGGAGCCATCTGTCTACTTTTTAAGACAGTGTTGGAAAGGCTCAAGGGCATTCATTGGAAATTTCTAAAAGAGACATTATTATTTATTTTATTTATTTTAACAAAGAAAGCACAAAGATAGAAAGCAAAAGAAATAACGGAAACTTACATTGCAAGAAATCATTCAGCCTCCTTTTAAAACAAATCATTGAACCTTGACTCTGTGAAGTAATGTTCATTGGTATTTTCCTCACCAAGATAATCACAGAAGACCATCTACGTTACTTACATGGTATTGTGTTCACCCAGTTAGGAAGAAAATTTTGGCATGTTATTTCTTTATAACTTAAACTCTTGCTCGTGTTATGTTCCGTACTGTGCATATAATGCAATGGCCTTTTGCTGAAAGCTAATAAGTGATTACCGCTTAATCAGGAAGTAATAACTTGGATATGTCAGGTAATAGCATGAAGCCCATCATAGGATATTGAGAAGCACACATTTCACAAAAGGCACTGCAGTTGAGTAGCATCAGTATATTGGTGAGTTTTGCTATTCAAAATGCTGAGCAAGTGGAGTACTTCTTCCCACAAACCAAAGTGGACAATACAGAAGGCCAGTAAAATTATTTTGGTGTCTGGTTCAAAAAATGCCAATAATTTTAATGCTCTTCCATGACAATAAACTCAGTGGTCTGAGGCAGTTACTTATTCCTGCTTTACAACTGAGCAGCCACCCTCATATAAGGAAGATACTCAAGAAACTGAAAGAGGAAAGACTCATAAATTAGGCCTGAGAGTGGAGTCTTCATCTCACACTTCAAACCAAAATCTGTAGTCAAGCAGTAGAAAAGGAATGAAAATTAGTTAGCAATAACACTTAGACTTATATACTGCTTCATAGTACTTTACAGCCCTCTCTGAGTGGTTTACAATGTTAGCCTATGGCCCCCAACAATCTGGATCCTTATTTTACCATCCTCAGAAGGCTGAGTGAGCCTTGAGCTAATCAGTAAAATTAGCCTGTAATATTGCATTCTAACCACTGCTCCACCACGGCTCTCTAAGTTACAAAGATATTTAGACCTGGTTTCCAATTCAGATTATTTTTCCCCAAATTGTATTACGTTTCAAAAGAAGGTAAAATACAAGGAAACGGGGGGAACTTTCCTACACTCCAATTTTGCTTTTTCCATTACCCTTTCCCTTTTTTTCCCATTCAGATTGTTGAGGTAGTAGCTGAATTATTCTCCCCCACCCCCACAAATCTTTACACAAAATGTGAAACCAATTAATCCAATACTTCTAAGTGTGCACTTCATAACAGACTTGACAGAATTCTTAAATTAAATTATATGCAAGAATGACAAAACGGATATACATTGCAGCTAGTGTTTTCTTATTCCTCTTTACTAGCGTTGAATAAATATTTTCACAAATCTTTCACAATCACCAAGATGATTAACATTCAGCAAAAATTAAAAGGATGCTCATTTGTCTTTTTAATCTCTGTTTTATATTTGGCACTCACAGTAATAGCATAAGCTTTCTTTCCAAGGATCAGTGATGGGGTGATGAGAGACACGTTATGCAATGCAGAGTTCAGTTAACAGAGAGTTATGTATGCAGCCCTGCCACAAGTTACTCCTGTTACAATTATGTGGAGAAGGAGTTAATTATTGTGTGAAAAAGATTACACACATATCTGCTTGCAAGATAGACATTGGTAAACCACAGCTGTAGAAACAGAAACAAGTCTTTTCCATAAGTTGGCACATGCATATATCTTTCTGCCTAACAGTTTTGAGCAAAGACTCCATTCCAAAATCTAATGGGCTTTCCAATATTCATGTAGAATACTGCTCATGCTCCAAGGATATTAAGTTCAACAACTCTCTTCTAACTAGCCATCTAGAGCCATAGACGTCAAGTTGAGTCCTGGAACACTGCACAAAGAATCACCAAATGGCAATCATACAAACAATTTTCAGGGAAATTAATAATAAAATGAACATGGTTCTAAATAAAAACAAATCATCTTCCAAATAGCATTTCACTTAATCATACATTTCAAAAAGGGCATTTTCAGCAAATAGAACTTTGAAACTTTGGAGTTCATCTCTTATGAATGAATCCAGTTTCTTTGTTATCTGTGAATAAAGTATAATTCTCAAACATAACTTTTTGTGAAATGTAATGCATACCTTCCCATCAGGGACAAGGCCCATAAGATTCACTCACTAGCTTTTCTATAAAATTTGTTCCTAAGTGTAAAGCTATGCATGGGACAAAGAAATGGCCTACAATAAATTAAATTTCAATTCCCTTTTTATATTAAATTCACTTAATTACAGTTAACATTAAAGCAAACCCTGGATTTATTAATGTTTCCATTCAATCATATGAAGAATAATAGTTCAGAGGCAACTTTTAGATGGACTCTGTGGCCACAACTGGGGTTCTGAAGCCACAATTTTAGATGAGTTCTGGGGTCACAAGTTTTAAGTATGGGTCCTTAGGTTGTACTCTTGTTCCCTGAAGCCTGTTTTTATTTAAACAGTTCTTATTATCAGGCAAAGAGTAGATATGTCCAGTTTAGCATCAAGCATCACTTTTTCAGGGATTTATGGCCTCTCTCAGCAACTCAGTTTCCCTACTGTACTTTATCTTCTTCTAGACAAACCCCTGCATTGTGATGACTACTACATGCAGGGGCATTGAAGTCTTGTCATCTGGGTCAATGGTCACTCCCTTGTTGCTCTTTAATATTTGCTGCAGCTATAATTATAGAGGCTGCATAGCTATAATGTCCGCCTTGAGCCAAGTACAATGAGGGAAAGTTTGTTTTAAATAACAAAAGCAACAAAGAGGAGGAGGAAGAGGAGGAGGAGGAGGTAGTGGTGGTGGTGGTGGTTGGAAGGGACTTTGAAAGTCACTTAGTCCAACCCCCTGCTCAGGCAGGAAACCCTACGCCAGTGATGGTGAACCTTTTAGACCCAAACTGCAACCCAAAACCCACTTACGCATTGTCAGGTGCCGGGTGGATGTGGCCCATTGGGTGGGTGTGGTCCATTGGGTGGGCGTGGCTGCGGTGGTAACAGCAGACTGGGTGGGATTAAAAAGTTCAATCAATTCCAACTTTGCAAGATCTTTTTTTCTCCCGCAAGAAGTTGAAATTGACTGATTGAGCTTTTTTTTTTTTTTGTACCCAGCAGCGGAGGCCTAAAGCGAAAAGGTTTTATAAAACCCAGCTGAAGGCCTAGGACTGGGGCAACAGCGTGTGTGCCCACAGAGAGGGCTCTGAGTGCCGTCTCTGGAACCCGTGCCATAGGTTTGCCACCATTGCCCTATGCCATTTCAGACAAATGTCTGTCCAGTCTCTTCTTAAAAACTTCCAGTTTTTAAAAGCATTCACAGCTTCTGGAGGGAGGTTGTTCCCCTGATTAATTGTTCTACTAGATTGTTCTAATCTAGTTCTTGATTGCATATACGTGCATCTTGATACTTGAATTCTTTTGTACCGGTTGTCCTTGATTCATGATCACAAGTGGGATCAGACTTTCCATTGCTAAACAAGACAGTTGTTAAATGAATCACAACCTTTGTGCCATGATTGTTCAGCCAACCATTGCAGTAATTAAGTGATTCATGTAGCTACCAAAGTGAATCTAGCTTCCCCCATTGACTTTGCTTGGTGGAAGCTAGTTAGGAAGATCAAAAATGGCAATCACATGACCTCACATGACACGGCAACCATTGTAAATACATGAGTTGCCAAGCACCCAAATTTTGGTCATGTGACCCTGGGGATGCTGCAATGGTTGTAAGTGCAAGGGCCTGTCATAAGTCACTTTTTTCAGTGCCATTGTAACTTCAGCCAATAAACTAATGGTTGTAAATTGAGAACTACCTGTATATATAAATTCAGTTGAACTTTGGGTACCTGTGTGCCTGTATTTAGATATAGATATAGATGATATCAATGTATGAAATCCAAAGTAGTCTAATCATGGGACCCAAGATGAATTATATGCTTTGTGGTTAATTTAGCATACTGACCCAAACCATGGAATTTAATCCATTTTTTCTTGATGCCTATTCTAAATCTATTTTCCTGTAAAAATATTTATCAAAGAAATGGAAATTTCCATATTTTTTTCTACATTAAATTCATTTCATTGCAATTAATACTACAGCAAGCCCTGGGGAGACTGAGCATGTGTAGGCAGAGAGCTATGGCAAGCCAGTAGAGGTGCAAAGGACTGGTAGAGGCAGTGAGTGGACCCTACAGAATGTGAGTGGGGGCTGCTACGGAACACAGGCAGACAGGGGGGGTGCAACAGAGTACAAAATCCCTAACACCAGTGCTTTTTTCTAAAAAAAAAAAAAAAAAAAAGGTGCTGGAACTCACACACATCATACAACCCGCCTTGCCTACCCTACAAGATTCCATCCAAAAAAGGTGCCGGAACTCCGTTCTGGGCGTTCTATGAGAAAAAAAGCCCTGCCTAACACTAAACCTAGTCCTAAACCTGAAATTCATTTTAAAGGACAAAATATTATTTTCTCCAGTTTAGCTGAAAGGAAGGAATTTCAATGCTAAATATTCAGATATTTATATTTCATTATTTCTGGCAGAGATTAATAACATTGTTATTCACTGGTGGGTTTTAAAAAAATGGAAATTCCCATTTCTCTGGTACATATTTTTACAGAAAAATAGATTTAGAATAGGAATCAAGAACCACCAGATTAAATTCCATGGTTTGGGTCTGTTTGCTAATTAACCACAGAACATATCATTCATCTTGAGTTGGTCACCAATCGAACTGTAGCCCAGCATAACAATATTATAAAACTGTGAAAAGTGATTTCAAATGCAGAATGAAAAACAGGTTTATTAAAAGAAAAAGTCCTTTTGTGCACTTTTTTTTTTACTTTTCCATTTTCTTTCCCTGTTGTCCTCTTTCCAGTGTTTTATTACTTTTTTACGCTGTTCTGGATTGAATCCATATGTGGAGCAGATTTTTGAATGCTTCATGAAAGTCTCAATAAAATCTTACTTGAAAATGTATTGTGCCTGTTTGTTATTTATAAATTCAATTATTGTTCAGAACTTTAACCAAATACATTTTGGATTCTGTGGAGCAGTTTAATTCTGAGTCTTTAAAAATATCACTATACGAGAAGCTAAACTATCATTTCCTCAGGTTGGAAATGTTCTCTAACTAGATATTCATAGGTAAAGAATCTTTGCTCTTCCGGATGCATGTGGAACCAGAATTTGCCACAATCAGATGTTTTAAACAGAGACTAAAAAATTCACTCAGTTTCTCAGTTGTAACTACAGTAGTTATGACTGCTGTTTACTAACTAAATCAGAAACATGATGCCTTAAATTGCAGCAGGGAGTAATAATGAATTGGCCTCCTGTGTAAATCCTCACAAGTAATCTTTGCTTACTAAACACTCTTTCAGCAACCATTCAAAATTAAGATGGCACTGAACAAGTGGTTCTAATGGCCTGTCCTTGAAGTTCTGGTATCACAATGCCCTGTATTTTGAATACATAGCAGAAAAAAAAGAGCCTTGAGAGTTAACAAGGTTGATATATATGGTACAAAGTTATTACAGAATCTAGTTGTTCTGCTTCAGATGCCACAAAACAAGCTTTCTCCCAGAAGGCAACAATGAAAACCAGTCATGGAGAGGATGTGTAGAGTCCCTGACAACACTGTGGACCCTGGTCAAGCATCGCTTATATGCCATATCCTGGATAGAAGGAAGTGAACTTCCAATAATCTTTTCCACCATCCTCACCACTCTCTGCACAGCCTGTCCGAAACAGTAATACTTCCAAACCAAACAGTAATACAATATGACAGAATACTCTCAGTCGTACAAAGTGGTAAGGATAGGAGAAGGAAGATGCGCTCTTTTAATATGACACAGAAAATGCAGGTGCTGCTGTGCCAGTTTTACCAGTGTCTCACAGTTGAGTGACCAATCTAACCTACTTGTTAGCTGCACCTCTAGAAACTTAATACTATTAACCCCCTCCACAGCTGAATCATTAATACCCAGAGGTATATGTCTATGCCTGCCTTTTCTGAAATGGAAGATGATCTCTTTAGCTTTTCCTACATTAAAACCAAGCTGTTCTTATTGCACAAGTCTACCAAATCCTCCACCTCCTCCCTGTAAGCACCATCATTATCCTGAAAAAGGCCCTCCAAAAATGCTGTATTATCCATATATTTCACAACATGGTTCACAGCAAAGCTTGCACAACAGTCATGGGTCAACAGGGTGAATAACAGTGAACTTAGGGCCACAGCCTTGAGGAAACCTGTGCTCAAAAAAATGATATTAGAAATATTAGTCTCAACTCACACATACTGGGGTCTATCAAGAATCTAGTTGCACAAAGGCGTATTAAAGCCTAAAAGGCCCAGTTTGTCTACTAAGTGCTGAGGAATGTTAAATGCCGAACTAAAGTCGACAAACAGCATTCGCATATGAGTATTTCTTTCCTCTAAGTATGCCAAGCTCAGATGGAGGACAGAGGAAATAGCATCCTCTGTGGAGCGATACTATCCCACAATGCTTTACAGCACTCTCTGGGAAGTTTACAACATAAGCATTATTTGTATATTGTCCCCAACAATCTGGGTTCTTATTTTACCGACCTGAGAAAAAATGGAAGGCTGAGTCAACCTTGAACCCCATCAGGATCAAACTCTAAAGGCTGTTGTCAGACTTTGCCTGCAATATCGCACTTTAACCACTGTGCCACCAGGGCTCCTCAGGCATAGTCAAAATACAGTCCAGATTTCCAAGAGTTAGGTCAGGACGGTCATAGAATTTCATGAGCAGAATCCACACCAATATTATGCAGGAGCCGGAGATATTTGATATTTGATTCTAATGAGGGATCATTGCTTAAGTCTGCCTCTTAAACCAGACTGCCATCAGCTGCTTCTAATTAAAAGATTTACTCCTCTGCTCAGCAAGGAACCTCGTAAAGCAGGAGTGTCAAACTGCCAGCCCATGGGCCGGTTTCATCATACCGAAGCCACACCCACCCCATTGCTGGCAATACAAAAAGAGTAGCAATACGTTGCGACACATCGCGTGACGTGGCGAGTTTGACACCCGTGTCGTAGAGTATCTTTGCTCTGGTTTTTGCTCTACTCACTTGGTACTTTTGTCCAGCGTCATCATCATCTGATGGCTCCAACTGTTCAGGTGGTACCTGTGTTTGATCAGCCTCAGGTTATTTGTGGATTTGTGTCTCTTGAGGCTGACATCCCACAGGTTTTGCTGGTTTTTATTTCGACATAGCTATTGTTAAAATTGTTTGAAAGGTACATTTTAATAATTTATTATATTTCATAGCAGATTGTGTTGGATAATATGATAATATTATATTAGCAGATAATATGAACACTAATGGAAATTCTACGTATCTGCAAGTGAATTACAAACCCAAACCGCCAAACATTCACAGAAGTTTCAGATCACTCCCTATTGAACTTCTTTCATCCACATATTCCTTTAAAACTCCTAAGTACCTTAGTTACTCTCAATATGTTCACTTATACATTAGATAATTCCATAGAAATGTGATGAAAGAGAATAGATATACAATTTTTTTATAAACCATACTGAGCAAAATTAGAAATAATTAAGTTAAATAAAAACCAGAGATAGAAACCTTCTCTTCCTGTATTTCTGGATAAATAATTTTATGAACACCTGGGATTAATCAGGAAGTCTTGTCAGAACACTCTCTTGATCTGGGGTGAGAGTGAAAGACAATGAACTTTAAGAACAACTAAACTACTCCCACTCCCATTGCTTCTTTTGCCCATCCGTGGTCATTATATTTCTCTATTTAGATAAGGAAATATCTCAGAAATGGGGGCCCAATGGGGCAGGGGTTATTGAGTTTTATTCTGAATTTCAAAAGGTTGTTCTCCGAAAACACCATGAGCTCTGCATGTACAGTAAAGAGTCTGCAGAACCACAGTAAATGCTACAACACATAGTACTGTATTATCTTTCCTTTTTCATACAGCACTTTGAAGCTAATGAAAGCATAGGAAGTGAGAAAATTGCAAGGTACTTTAACAGGTAGACTGAAGATTGTGTACTATCGTTCTATGGATTATATACTAATATATCAAAAATCTAGAAACATAGGTCAGCATAAAGATTTACTATCGACCTCCAAATCTACTATGTGACATTGACTGAGATTACAATGTGTATTTTAACTGGTGCGGAAGTGTGGAAGATTTATCATCTCCAATCATAAAATAATTCGTAAATCACTGAAATGAGAAGATTAGATTTATATAGGAAAGACTAAGACATCCCTTAATATTAGTAAAAGTTCTTGAAATATTTCCAATGGCCACTACAGAGAAAGATACATCAGGAGAAGTAGCAACATAATAAATTCACTGGCATCTCCTAGGGCCATGATAGCCCTAAGATCTGGTAACTTAGACCCTGAGGCATTCAGCATAGTTCTCTTTGTGGGAATATGATGAGGTCTAAGTGCCTTCTAGTCTTCAGAAAAGCTTCTTTGGAAGATTGGGTAATCCCAGTTTAAACAGCATTACTTATTATGCCGCAGAAGCAAAGTTATGACATTGTAACAATAAAAATATTCCATTATATTAAGGGCAGATTCTGTTGCTAAATTCAGATGGGGCAATTTGAAGACCATAATTCGCTTCCAGGAAGTTGCACTTTTTCACACCAAACTCTTGCAATTGCACTGAAGCCACCTCATCACCATCCCAACTTTCTGAAGGCCAAGAAGCCTCATGAGGAGTACTACCCGGTCCACTACCAATATGTAAGCCAAAGATCAGCACTCTAGAAAGCATTGTGCTCTCAATCCTCTTCCTTGCCTTGCCTTGCCATGCTTGCTTTGCAGCCAGGAAAGGGTAAGGATGAAAGTGAAGGTTACACACTATGCAAAGCAGTGGCAGAGGTTTACCTTGGGTTGATTGGCAAGGATGAGTAGATCAGCACAAGACACCATGATGCTTCAACTTCTGGAGGGCTGTGCATCATTGTCAACCAGAGATGTCTTGTCCCTCTTATGGAATCACAAACTTCTCTTATAAATGCCATGATTGGGTACCTGGGTTTCTGATTCTAAAGACATAAAGAAATTAACCCTGATGCCTAATATATGAAGAAAATGATCTGGGAGACATGGTTCTGAATGGTAATCCAAGCCCAAGGTCCTAAATTACAAATTATTATATAGACACAGATATTCTTGAGAGACCATGAGTAAAAAGGAACGTCAGTGCTGCCAGATAGGAGATTGTGAAATCTATTTGATGTTCTTCAGCCAGTAACTGCTGTTTTGAGGCAATACAGGCTGCCTCTTTCTCTATTAATTCCCTTAAAAAAGAAGGATGCGACAATAACAAAAACAAATCATTATTTCTATTTAGAAGAATGGTAAACAGCAAGGATCATCTTTCATATCTTCACACAGATGAGGCACAGAAATCAATGGTGAAATATACAATATACTCAGTCTGGCAGAGACCTACTGGCAGTGAAATAACTAAAACCAGATTCAGGGGCAGGTGGGAAATATAACTAACTGAACTTTTTTCTTCAAAGTCACCTGCTCAGGAAATCTATCTTTTTCTTTGTAATGAGAAATACAGGCCTCTGCAGTATAGGGTGAATATACCTAAGAAATGGCACAGGCCCAATGAAAAGTCCAAGACAATATTAGATTCTAAGAAAAAAATACCAAAGAATGCACAGCACGCCCATTGGTATAACTACAGGAAACCTTTTGGTGGAGTAGTAAATTATAGAGAAGCAGTTGAATATTATCTTTGGCAAGGAGTTCCAGTTTGTATGAACAGGATCAAAGCAGCTGCATTCTGACTCGCAGCAATTTACAATATGAAAAGCTGCAGAATTGGAATGATGCCTCCACTGGCAAGATGGTATGGGGGGTGGGGGAAACCCAGAAACCCAAAAGCAGATGCATGAAAATACCTTTAATTCACCAGCTGGATGGCAACACTGTGTCGAACTTCAGAAGTCAAGGCAAAAAGGTGTTTCAAAGGGTGCAGGGCAAATATAGCATCTATCTGCCATTCCTTCAATAAAATTGCATTTGTACCTCTCCACTATGCTTTAAAAAAAATTGTTGTTAAACTGCCTTCTATATGGTTGTACAGGTGGTCCTCGACGTACGACCCCAATTGAGCCCAAAATTTCTAAGTGAGACATTTGTTGTGAATTTTGCCCCGTTTTATGACTTTTCTTGCCATAGTTGTTACGTGAATAACTGCAATTAAGTTAGCGACATGGTCATTAAGTGAATCTGGCTTCCCTATTGATTTTGCTTGTCAGAAGATACAAAAAAAAATGATCATATAATCCTGGGACACTGCAACCATCATAAATATGCCTCAGTTGCCAAACTTTTGAATTTTGATCATGTGACCATGAGGATGCTGCAACAGTTGTAAGTCTGAAAAACAGTTGTAAGTCACTTTTTTCTGTGCCATTGTAACTTTGAACAGTCACTAAATGAACTGTTGTAAATCAAGGACTACCTGTATTCCTGTGACTCACTTTTGTGCATTATTATGTACACAGACAGTCTATGTCATGTCACTGAACAAAATCAGCCTTTGTCTTCTATTAGTAAATTAAATACAAAAAAAAAACTTGAGAGAATTCCTAATCGTGCGTTGAACATCACAGTAATCTGAACCTAAGCTGCTATGTTGAATTCTACAAAAAGTAACATCCAGTGGTTTCTGATTCAGATAAGTAATGGTTTATCTACAGCAGTGGTTCTCAACCTGTGGGTCGGGACCCCATTTGGGGTCAAACGACCATTTCACGGGGGTTGCCAAACAACGCAGTCTGCCATTTTTTTCCCCTTTTCTTAGCTGTGCTACTCCCTTTTATTCTATTGGCTTTTGAAAGCCAATAGAATAGACTCTCTTGAATAGAGTCAATTCTATTGGCTTTCAAAAGCCAATAGGAATTGTCCAGGCTGTCTCTGCCCTGCTGAGTCCGCCAAAAGTCCCATTCTGCAAACGATGCTGCACTAGTTGAGTAGTCCTCGACTTACGACCGGTTGAGTAGTCCTCGACTTACGACCGGTTGGGGGTCACGGCATTAAAAAGGTTGAGAACCACTGATCTACAGTCTGATGGTAGACATTACAAATTCAGAGTTGAATTTACAAAGCTGTGAAGCTGAACTACCTCTCTTCCTCTGTCTCTTTTTCCTTTTAAGCTTGCAGTGGGGTAAACTCTGAGATAATTGTTTCCTGCAGCTTTACCAACGGAAGAGGAATTTCAAAGGGAGGAGCTGCTCATGGATTGAAATGTCCTTTCCTGGTCCTTTATACATAGTTATGTTACATTATCTCAGTAAAACCACAATCATCATCTTTGGTTGATTATTACTCTTTGGAAAGTGTAGCTATTTTAACTGAAATGCCATCAGCAAAACCAGACCTCAAGCTGCTGAGATGAGTCACTTTTCAGTCTCTGCTCTTTTTATTAGTATTAGTATTAGTATTATTAGTATTATTATTATTTCCTTTTTCTGTATTTTTTCAGACTGAATAAAACAGAGACAATAACTGATGAATGAAAATAAATGGATACAGCCAAATATGGTGAAGTTCTGACTCACTGGTTAGGTATCTTTCATCTGAAGGAAAGTCTGAGAAAATGATCTTAATGAGCGGAAACCACTGATATAGACCATGTGAACAAATTTTGGCCACTTACATTGACTCAGCTAACCAAGTTTGATTTGCTTCATTGGAAACAAAAAAGAAGAAGAAGAAAAGGGAGAGAGGAGTAAATAAGTGGCATCATCTACAAAAGATTCTGTGGTCCAAAAACAATACATGCTGTATTTTGTGCAGTTAAAAAGCTTGGAAAGAGAAGTACATTACTGGAAAAAAACTGGAGGGGATTCCTTCTCAAAGAAAATTTGTTTAAATATGACTGGCCAGATACTGTAAAAATAATACTGTTCTCAGGGTCTTTTTAGGACTTTAAGATATCCAAGGCAGAATGTTCAGTTGAATTTTACCATTCCTTTACCTCCCTCCCTCCCTCCCTCCTTCCATCTCTCTCTCTCTCTCTCTCTCTCTCTCTCTCTCTCTCTCTCTCTCTCTCTCTCTCTCTCTCTCTCTCAGGAAGGGGTCAATTGAAGTCAGTGTATCAGTAATATGAACCATGTGGAACAATTCTGAAATAACTCTTGGCTTTGTATTTTAATTCTTCAGTTTTTCTGTCCTGAATGAAATAAACGAATAAATAAATAATGTGTATATATAATCATTTCAAACATTGAATTTTATTTTGGGCAGACAGCCCAGAACCATGTCCCCACCTCCTTTAAGGAGTCGTTCATGTCACTAGAAAAAATAACAACTGTGCTATTAGGAGGGAATTTTTATTGCTGGACCAGAAGTACATTTTAAAAGCGCTGGGCTGAAAATTATTTGTGCAATTTTAAGAATTCCAGAATGATGAGATAAATGGATCTCTATTTATATAAAGCAGCAGGTAGGAAAGTAGGAATGAGAGATGGGCTAAAGGAAACTCTTATTTTTCACTTTCTATGCTGCCCAGAATACTTAAAGCTAATCATTACAACTAGGTCTGACTCTGATCATTTTAAAAAAATTGGAACACTCTGGCTGTTAGAAAATAATGGAAGAAGGGAACATGTTACATGTTTGAAAGAAAAGGAGGTTATATTTTAAATGCAGGGCAAGAAATGAAAAATCCAGCTGCAACTCTGGAAAGTCTTCAGGACCAGCTCTGGATAAAACACATTGTAAAGGTCCAATACTAAGAAGAATAAATGTGGTAATTGAGAGTTTGCCCCAAAGAATAACATTATGTGTTTGTAAAAGGAAGTGAATATACCAAAAAAATCACAGCTCAGAAATTAGACTTTTCTATCCATTTCTTCCTGTCTCCATAATATGCCTCTGCTCAATTTGGAGAGGCTTCTTCTTTCATGGCAGCCACTGTATTTCTTCTCATTCTTTCTAAGTAGCATAAAAATTATTTCATGAAAAAGGAAGAAAAAAAGTACACACCTATCATCCTTTCAAAGATCCAAGGAGATTTCTACATAGTTGTGTATGTGTCTGGTTTTTTAGATGGGACAGTAGTTTACTAAAACTGAATTGGGACAGATGTGATTTCTGTTGTCTACTCTATATGCCTTGGAAAGCCTGTGCATTCTTCATCCTAACTTTATCACTGGTCTCCAGAGTAGGGAGTGCAGCCACTAAATTAAAGGCCAGTTGCAGGTCTGACTAACAAATAGTAGCTTCTTCCAACCACTCAGTCCAAAATTTCCTTGCTCTGGAAAATAGGCAGATTTAAGGTATTTGAAGAACTGAAATATCTTCAAAGATGGTCTTCAGGATTAAACTATCCCAAGATTTATTTCATGGGGTCTGGTTTTGAGAAGCAGAGTCCACACATTCCAACATGGAAGGCTTTTAAATAGAACTCACTAAGTAGCCAGAATTATATATCCTAATTGCCTAGAAAGTTTTGGTGTAGTCAAAAAAGCAAAGAATGATGAAAAGAAGCCAGGAGAAGCAGCTCTATTAATTCCAGTTTCCAGATGATGGATAGTTTCTACTTGGAATCCAACATCCTTTGAAGGAGATTGTTCCAAGCCTATATTGTGAGATCATCAAAACACCATACAACAGAATAGCACAAGAGAATATAACTGGCAGTTGAATAGACAAAGAAAGCCAACTTCAACAAATGGCAGAAACAGTTTTTTCAAGACACCTGTGAACCTTGACTCCAAATCGGCAACTCTGGGGAAATACTTCTAAAAGAAAAAGAAAAAATCCCATTCTCTATGAAGGGATAAAGCTAGCCAGAAGCTAGAAATTAAATGTTCATACTTTAAAAAGTTCGGATCCCATAGTTTTGAAGATTAGCGATGTGGTAAATTCTAGATGGGAAAAGAATGTGAGTCTCTAGTTGTGACTAAACAGCTTCCAGAATCTTTCACCACTGGCCATGCTTACTGAATAATATTTAGAGATTCTCCACTCCTCCCTTTTGCAGGCATCTGCTGAAGAAATTAACTTCTATTAGCTATAGAGTATGAAGCATATTTAGTAGAGTACCTGATCTTCATCCCAGATTTCTCCAGTCTGCATGGGCATTGAATTCTGAGAACTCAAGTCCTAACAACTGGAGGATATAAAGATTAAGATAGGCAGCATTAGAATAATAACCAAGATTCAACTGTGCAGAATACAGCAACATCGTTGCTAAATGACATACATAATAACACCATTATTCCATGAGCTTGTTGCCAGTGTACTTTCAGATGCAATTCAAGGTGCTGTTTGTTGTCTTCACAGATTTTCATGTCTTAGGACTGGGCTTCTTGAGTGAACATCTCTCCACAATTGTTTCTAGCCATCCAATCCAGGGTGGATGGAACAGGCAGACTTCAGGTCCCAGAATGCTGGCTGATGGGGGCTAGAAGACATGCCATAGGGCCCACTTTATGGAACATTCTCCCTCCAGAAATTAAGATGGCCGCAAACCCCTGATAGCCTTTCATAAAACTCTAAAGACCTGGTGCTATGGCTGGGCCTGGGCCTCCAAGTGTGTGCAAGACCCGCTTCTTGGTTGTGTTGGTGATTTGGGTTGTTGTTTCCTGGATGCCTGTATTTTAATTTCTCTGATGTTTGTTACCACCCAGAGTCACTCATGGAAACGAGCAGCTATTTAAATTGGATAAATAAATAAATAAAAATAATCCAGTATGAGTTCTTCAGGTTGTTTTTAGACAAGTTTAATTAAATGTGACCCTATAGTTAATGAGGTTAACATGTAGTTCAGCCTCCCCAGTTTTTCCATGAGCATTTTAAAAGGGCACGTCTCTAACCTCAGTCCAAGGGGTGTCTGCCACAACAGACTCAGTTTAAAACTGGCAGGAATTAGCCTGCCCCATCCTGTCAGGGATGCCCCTTTCTGAGAAGAAAATAGCCTGGCATCCGGACATCAATCACTTCAGACCTTAATTCACTTTGATGCAGAGATCTTTTTAAAAGCCTACTAAGAATGAGCATAGGACAGTTCTTGATCATACGAGGGCAATTCAGAATTAAACCTCTGTTTGGTTATCAATGACAGACACTCACAGATACAGAACTTTTATTATACACATTAGAAAACTACAACATTACATTACTTTTTGACATAATAGCCATTCAAATTGAGTTTGAAGTTCCTTAGTGGAAGTCGCTCAGCACCAAATTTGGACTTTGGGAGGGGGTAATCAAAAATATTCCAACAGAACTGCTTCAAAAGTTCTTGGGTGTGTCTAGTGGTGTGGGAGCAAGCATTATCGTGAACTAACACCACACTGGAAATCAGCATGCTTGTTATGGATGGCTTGTCTGAGTTTTCGTAACATTTCACAGTAAACGTCTGAATTGATGGTGAAACCACGCTCCATGAACTTCACTAGCAGTACTCTGACATCTTCACATTTGGCAGGATTTTTTATGGCACCACTTCCCATGTGGTGTATGGTTCATGAAAATGCTCACCCACACACCACTAGACGCACCCAAGAACTTTTGAAGCAGTTCCGTTGGGATGTTTTTGATCACCCTCTCTATAGCCCAGATTTGGCACCGAGCAACTACTACTAAGGAATTTCAAACCTTGTAAGACATTATGACAAGTGACTCAATTTGAATGGTGATTATGTCAAAAAGTAATGTAATGCTGTATTTTTCTAATGTGTATAATAAAAGTTTTGTATCTGCGAGTGTCTGTCACTGATAACCAAACAGAGGTTTATTTCTGAATTGCCCTCGTATCTTGAAAGCTGGGCAGGCTCCAGAATCTGGTATCAGAACCCATTAAGAAAAATGTATAGCATCTCTAGAATGAAGCAACAGACCAAAACGCTTTATTTAAGGATGCTTATAGAGCTGCATGGACATATAAAGTGGCATGTTTTCTACAGTTATTAAATGTCTTGGTTTTAGTTTAGAGAAAAAGAAAAGAGAGAGGACACTTTTTCTAACCCCAGAATTATGTAAAAATATGTGATAATATCCCATGTGTATTGCCTTAGAATAGCTATTATACCTCCTAAAATAAATGCATATAGTTATACTGGGTTTGTGAGATCATTGCTTTTTAAAACAGGCTTAAGTCTTTATGTGACCATTAAGTTTGAAGAACCATACTTAGGGTAGCATCTGGACTTGGAAATATAATTTTCATGCCAGGCTGGATTGTATGGCATTCCAAAACCTACTACATGGAAATCCAAGAATAGCATTTATATCATCTATTTAACTTCACAGACTGCATTTTAAAACATATTCTGCCTCTTTCT